>NW_007245663.1:678784-683491 GCF_000164805.1 Carlito syrichta | reverse complement strand
GATGAGGTCTCGCCAAGTTGCCCAGGCGGGTCTTGAACCCGCGGGCTCAGGCAATCCATTAACCTCAGCCTCCCAAAGGTGCGGTGCTGTTTTCTAATGTATTTCTTGTCTGTCTGATAGTTTCAGTCTCACGGTTCCCATTAGCAGAGTCAAGATCTGAGTCATAAGATCACAAATTTAATGAATGTGGATGGGAAGTCATAGAAATTAAGAAGTATATTGATGCCTCTTTCCTCCAAATGTGATTGGTTGTACTTCTGCCCAAACTGTTGCGTTTTGGCACCGTAGCGTTGGACATTTAAGGGGGGGTGCGTGCAGAACTAATGAAATAAATGAACATTTGTGAGCTTTCACAATCTCGTGAAAGAGTTACTAAGTCTGTTTGGGGTCCAATAAGGAGCTAGAAAAATCCTGAAGCGTTAAACCCACTCAGTCCTTTGGAAAAGTAATTTCTCTCAATTTCTTCTCTTTTTCTTTCCCCTCCTTCGGCCCAGGATCCCGTCTTTCTGTTTCTCCTCCCATCTTGGATAGAGGGTGGCAACAGAACAAGGGAGAGGCGAGAACTAATACCCAGCAGCTTTCTGCCAGGCCGTATTTCATTTGTTACTCTGTTGTCTTAATGGGTTTCACACATCTTTTCCGGTGTATCATTTAGTCTCACCATCTAGCTATAGACCCTGCTCACACCAAAACAGTGTCTTACTTTTCACTCTGTGCTGCTTCAGTTCATTCCAATAAGAGATTAATAAGCCCGCCCACTGTACCACATGAGAGGTTGAGGGCTGCTGAGGTAAGTAGAGCAAGTTTCCTTCCTCTGTGGAATGGATAGCACGGTTTGGTATGATACAGGCGTGTTGCTCTGTAGCTTTATGTGTACCCACGTGGTTTTATTGCTATAAGTCCTGGGTATTTACTGAACTATTGTATTGAGCCAGCCCTACAGATCTTATCGTTGTGTCTGTTGTTGCTACTGTTTATACCTATGCGACATTCTGTCCTCTGTATTGGAAACTCTGTGAATATTTTCCGTCGGGTTTAACACCAGGGTTGGGTGGTTTCTCCTGAACCATTTTGAGTTTTTCATCTGATGGTCATTGTCAGTCTTGTCTCACTCTTTGCTTTTATCTACTTGATAGCTTCAACATTCTGACCCATCTCTATCTACTCTCCGGTCCTTCACAGTGTGCCTTTTGATGAACTCATCATGCTTGTGTCTTGATTGTTCTCCTGGTCTTATTTGCCATTCCGTTGATTCCCTCAGATGTTTATTTCATATGTTTTGTGCTGTATGTGTTTCTGTAATCTTTTGTGGACATAAGAGTGGGTAGAAACTTCCGCATCAATGCATTCGCTCTGCCTGGGGGTGAGTGTCAAGTGGGGACATTCCGCTGGCTTTGTGAAATTCTTACCAGGGCGACATGACTGTGATAGGTAAGCTCACTCCCTGACCGACTGTGGCCTCCCACGACACCTGTATCTGTGTCCCGTCTCTGCCCTTGACTGATTCCTTGGGCAAGTTTTGTATCCTGTCTAAGCCTCAGTTTTCTCATAGGTGAAATGGGGATGCCGTTACGGCATTTACATGTTTAGCACAGCGCCTTTCATACATATAAGCTTACTCAAGATGAACTGCTCTTATTTGTTGTGAGGGCGGAGGGAATGGCAGGTACAAACACCTGGTGGCTTAAGAGAGCGTGCCGTGTCCAGGTGTGCCTGCGGGAATGGCTGCGTGTGCACAGTTTCCATAAAAAGCGATTCTGGGATGAACCTCTGGGATGCACATGTGTGCTGAATGCCGCTTCAGCCAGCAGCCCAGACAGGAATTTGAGGATATGGAAGGAGACAGGCTGCTCTTGGGGATGTGGGACATGCATTTGTCTCGTGGGTCCAGTAGAAGACTCTGTGGTTCTCAGACCCGCCATGTATGTGATCGTTCCCTGGGGATCCTGTTAGAAACATGATGTTGTGGACGCCATCCCGGGGCCCAGTCTCAGTAGGTCCTAGAAGGGTCCCAAGAAGCTGACTCTGCAATGAACATGGCAGGTGACTTAGATGCAGGTCGATGCGCTTTGAAATGCGCTTTGCGGTGCTCTGGAATAGTGACCCAGGAAGTGCTTGCTGACCGACTGGCAGGTCTGGTGCCATTCAGGGAGGGAGAGATGGGAAACAAATGACCAAAAAGGGAACATGTTTACATTCCTTGTGAATCACCATTCTGCATGCTGTAGCTCTCTCTCTCTTCTTGCTGTGGGTCAGTGAGCACCAGTTATATAGATTTTTTTGCCCCAAAGATCAAAGGGAATTAGAATTCATGCGATTGTTCTGTTTATTAGGTTTGGGAGAGCCAGTGATTTGTCCTCATCATCTAGAGGCCGAGGAATGGCAAAGCCTGTTCAACTGGCAGCAACAGGAGGGAGGGAGGGAGGGAGGGAAGGAAGGTGCCGCAGAGTGGGGTCAGGACCTGGGGTGAAGGACTTGGGAAGGGATGGGAAAAGGGCATCAGAGCTGATTGGCCGGGAATCTGTTTGGGAAGGAACCCAGCCAGTATTTAACCTGCTTCGAAAAAACTAGACTTCCAGTATTTTTAATTAGTGGATTGCTCGCTTTTGAAATCACCCAGTTGGGTGATTTCAAGTTGTGATGTGTTTTATCTGCCTGCTAATTAGCCGGCGATTGGGTGGACCATCATTCTCCCTTTTTTCTGCGGGCAGAAGATGTATATGGAGGTGTCTTGAAACATTCTAGCTCAAGTCTGGGCTAAAATGCATAAGGCACGTTGTACTCAGGGAAGGTTTTTATGAAATTGTAAATCTAATTGTCGTGTGTGTTTTCTCCAACTCGATTCTTTCTTTTGGGTCTGGCACAGGACTTCTCAGTCTCAGCAAAATACTGGCATTTGGGGCCAGGGGTTTCTTATTGTGGGGGCTGTTCTCTGCCCTTGCAGGGCTCAGTGGCATCCCCTGGTCTCTATCTGCTAGATGCCAGTAGCACTGTTCACCCCTCCCAATAAAAAATGTCTCCAGACCTTGCCAGATGTCCTCTGGAGGCAAAATTGCCCCTAGTGAAGAACCACCGGTCTGGCAGTGGGTGCCCTTTTCTGCACGTCTCTGCCTACGTTTCATGTTTTAAATCCTCTTTTAAAATTGAAAAGATAAAGTGAGTCCAAACAATCTGAAGTCTTATGGTGGAGATAGGGATTCAAATCTGTTCCTCCCTTGCTTTTAGGCCAAATTCAAGAGGAGAAATCTCTCAAACGAATCCAAGCTGCCTGTTGTAGGTGAGAAGAAAGTCAAAATGTGCCAGACTTTTGAATGCTTGCAGTGGTTGAGAGATTTTGTTATTTATACACTTTTTTTTTGGCTGAAAATATTTGGTTTTTGTTGAAGAATTAAGAGAACCGTGTAGGCTACAAAACTTATTTATGTGAGAATCCCAGAGGGTTGTAAGTAACTTCTTTGTGTACTTCAGCTCAGTATATACAGGAGCGGCCAGCATGTTGGATTGTTGAACATAAGATCTGGGGAACATTTTGCACTTTTTCTCTAGGCTTGATGCGGTCCCTAGAGCTTTCTTGACATGCCTTAAAGCTCACAGTGCACTGCTTTTTACCATCCATAGGGGACATCTGTTTGCATGGTCTTCTGAAGCACCAGCTAAAAGGAACCAAAATAATATCTGTCATTAAAACAGAGTTTAATTTACTTTGTGATGAGTTAGTTGCTGTTGTTCTTCCATCTCGTAAGATATTCTGAAACACCGTGTACTCTAATGTGTCCAAAAATAAATCAATTAATTACACTGTGATTGCTGCTACCGATAATAAAACAGCAGTAATAAAGGAATGACAGTAGAGCGTTAAGAGAATAAACAGTATTGCTGGAATGTTAGGAAACACAATAAATGGAATCATTGTCTCCTGAACTGAAGTTTCACACTTCTTCCCCCAGTTCTGTCAGAGGGTGGTTCATGATGGCCGTCTGCTATCAGCTGTGATCAAAATAATACAGCAGTGCAACTTTTTCTACTTACGAAGCCCCTTTCATCAAAATCTCAAAGCCATTTCTAAATATAGAGTGACTGATCTTTAAAACACTTTTATGTTTTAAGCAATTAATATGGTAACTTAGCTGTTAGACTCTCCATCCTGAGTGTTTGCCGTTTGAAGCATGGATGGAACATTTCATAATCTGCTCAGCCTTACAACTCCACGGATACAGAGTTTAGAAGAATTCCAGCTTCTCGGCAGTTCACGTAGGTCGTCCCACCATCATTTATCAAAGCACAACATTGTTTTGTAATTTAATAGCAACTTTCATTTCCACATCACAAAGCCCAGATTAAGGATTGTAGGCCAAGTGGTATGTCTCGTTTAAAAAAAGAAGGAAAGGCAACAGAAAAAGATGGAGATAGTATTGTCTTAACCTAAGAAAGCTTTTTTTTGTTTTTTTAAATTCGAATGTGCCTGTAATCTGCTGATGTAAATAGACTACTGAATACTTTGATATTTTCTGTTGTGTGTCTGTTGTTTTCTGTGATAAACATTGGCTAGGAAACAAAAAAGTATCCAAGAGCGTTACAGCAAGGATACCAAAAGTCTTTTTTTTTTTTTTTTAAAGTTGGAGTCTCACTTGGTCGCCCAGACTGGAGTGCAGTGGCTGCTCCCGGCCACCGCAGCCTCGACTTGCTGGGCTTCGGCGATCCTTCCGC
>NW_007245663.1:646499-678764 GCF_000164805.1 Carlito syrichta | reverse complement strand
TGAGGTCTCGCCAAGTTGCCCAAGCGGGTCTCGAACCCGCAGACTCAGGCAATCTACTCACCTCAGCCTCCCAAAGGCGCGGATTACAGGCTGAGCCACCGGGCCCAACTACCAAAAGTCTTAATATGGATATTTACCTTCATTTAATTTTGGGGGGATGAAAGTTGTGTTAGTGTGTTTTTCAGCTTATTTTGTCCCAAAGATTTTTAATAAAACTTTTAAGTGCAGTTTCATGTCTATAAAAATCGAGGCTATCAAACACTGTGAAGGATGGAAGTAATTTTTATGTTCATACCTTTGGTTCCTGAGGGTCCAGTTCATTTCTGCTGTGAATTTAAATGAGTTAATTTAAGTAGTTGGGTCAGAAGCCACTATCATCATGGTAGCCCTGTGCCTGATTCTTAATTAAAGGCAACAGGAGATTAATTTGAAACATTAATTTAAAAGTGCATATACAAAAAGGAAAAATGATTGCAAGAAAGCCTAAAGAACTTTTCTCTTGTCCCTAGATGTAGAAGACAGAAGTAGCTCAGGATCCTGGGGGAATGGAGGACACCCAAGCCCGTCCAGGGTAAGTATATCTAATCTTTTCTCCCACAACCAGACATTCCACATATGTAAATTGACAAACAGAAGGTGAGTTTCTCCCTCCCTCCCCCCGCCACACATGTGTGCATGTGCGTGCGCGCGCGCGCGCACACACACACACACACACACACACACACACACACACACACACAGATGCATGCATACTAAATTTAATGAGGATCAGCTTGTCTTTGGAATTTTTTCTTTCTTTCTCTTATTGGATGCCGTTGTTCACTTTGACACCTGTTCCACTACTGCTAACCAGAAGAAAAATCCCTCATTCAATATTTGGCCTCCCGTTGCCAGTTATTTATCCAGTATTATGGAAGGGTATTTGTTGTAGATGGAACAACTTTAAAAAAAATATTCTAATATCCCTGTAATGTCGTTGGTGTGAATAGACTGCTGAATAACCCGAAATATGTGGTAGGGGGTTCTGGTGTGCCACTGAAAACTCCATAATAAATCTGAGTTGATTTTACTTTGTAAACGTGATCATTCCACCAGCGGGGACCTCTGGTCGCCAGTTGGATTCATTCATTTATTTGGTCTCAGACCTTTGCTACCCTTTCCCATAGCTTTCCTCAGTACATTGGTTTTTCCTTCGGGTGCAATGGGGTGACCATGGAATGGAGTCGAGTGGGTGGTTAGACACTGCGTGTCGTCTGTGTACGTGACCTCAGACGTGCCATTCATCTCCTCGGTCCTCATCTTCCTAAATTTACAAGTGAAGAGGTACGATCAGAAGAGTGTCTGCGTTTCTCTCAATTTAAATATGGACGGCTTTATATGTAATATCGTCAATGGAATCATTGGTAGGCTGTCTAAATCCATGCCATTCTTTGGCTATACATATGATGGCCTGCATTAAAAGTAAACTTAGTGTACGTGGTGAGACCAACACATCTTCCTCTCTCAACAACTATATAGGTGAAGCCTTCTACAGGAGGGATTAGCCTTTTAATGGAAGCGTTCACATACTATTGGGGTGGGGAGAGGTCTCTGTTTTGGCATGAGAGTCAGGGAAGGTAATCAAGCTGTCAGAATGAGGATATTTTAGCAAGTCAAAGTTACACATTTCCACCTGTCCTTACCATCGTGATTCCCGTTCTGGTCTTCAGGATACAGCAGGATCTCTGAGCTTACCAGTAACTTTGTTGAACCTTCCACCAGCTGTCGAGTTTGACATTCTAATGCTTTATATGGATGGGTTGAGGAAATCTTTCCTCCTCCTCATGTTACAGTCTGCACTTGCAGAAATAAATCCATCCCTTCTGACAGCAAGTGGAGATGACAGCACTCCCCTCTATTGTTTAGCTCATTCAGACTCACTTAATTTCTTATGATTTCTCTGTTCAACACATGTAGTACTTTTAATTGTGTTTCGGAGAACAGGTCCGTTTAGAATCAATCATCCTGGTTTGCTTTTGAAACCGACTGACTTTTAGTTTTTGTTAGCTATCCTACCATTTTTTCTCAAGGTATGTGTCGGTGAGTAATTTTGAGTCAGTGTATTTTCTAAATCCAGGGAGTTTGCACGAGATACATTATTTGTGGCCGACTGGTACCTAGACAACCTTGCTAAGTCTCAGTTCTCTTATCCTAGAGTGGTGATGTTATCTTCTACCTTGCAGCACTGGGCTGAGGATTAAATTAGATAATGTATATTAAGCTTTTAGAATACTATCTAGGATGAGGATACTTAATAAATAATAATTAGTATTATGCAATGCCTGGTATGGAACAAGTGAGTGTGAATCCCATGATAGGAATTTAAAATGCGACATCTTTCTGTGTGTTGACATACTGGCAGACTTAGATTACAGAATCATTGAGGCCAATTTTTATAAATGTGGAAATGCAGTTGAAAATGGGGTTGTCTTTCCTCCTGGTTCCAGCCATTCTCTGGTAATGGGGCACGCCTTTCCATTGTTCACGCGGCATCCATATTTTCTCTGTGGGCGGATCCTGCCTCTTGGCTCACATGCCAACTGACACCTCTGAGTAAATTTGACTTGGACTTTATGGGCAGTTTAACCAGCTGAGCAGAATGACTCCCCCCCCCTTTTTTGGTCACTTCATGCACTTCAGTAGGCTGAAATTCGAACCATATAAGATAGATGATTTTAACTCTTTCCCATATGTTAATCAAATTCCCCCATCAAAAGCAATTGACTGAGCCGCTTCAAAACATTGTCTTTAATTTTAAGTTCCTGTTCACACAATGAGATAATTGTGAGAATGAAACATTTCTGCCCAAATTGTCTGCTTTCAAACTTTTTTTGTGGCATACTTCATCTAACCTTAAAAATACTCACTTATGCTAAAATTCTCTTGTTCATGGCATGGTTATAATCTAATATTCTTAACATCCTTATGTGCTAATTATTTACATGACAATCTAATTCTCTACAACCACAATAGTAATAATTGTAATAAAACACTGACACTTCAATATCCTAAAATACTGAATACTGTTCTGCCTTGGTCTTTCAAATTTATTGCGCTGTGGCTAGTTTTCCCTTATAGTACAAGTTTGCTTCAGTGTGGGCTTATCAAAATAATGACTTTAATAGTTGCAGTATACTTTATATACGTCTGGTGTTTTGCAGGCACCATTTTATTAATCATGTCAGCAACTTCCTGCAGTTGGTACCCAGATTATTATTTCCAAGATTTCACAGCTTTTATAATGGCACAAATTTGGACTTTGCAGACTCTAGAGCTCTCTCCTAGCCACTGTACCTGAGAAGGTACAGATGCCTTCAAGTGATTTTCCAGGGAGGGAATAGTGGAGTCCACTTTCTTTGGGTGGGAGAGGTTGCAGTAGTGTGGATATGTTTATATGCTGATTTATTAATGTAAAATTACAAAATACCGTTGTTTTATTTACAGAACTATGGAGATGGGACTCCTTATGACCATATGACCAGCAGGGACCTTGGGTCACATGACAATCTCTCGCCACCTTTTGTCAATTCCAGAATACAAAGTAAGACTAATTTAAATTAACATGTGCTTTTGGAATGCTTTTGGTTTACTATGGAAGGGGGAAGCCATGCCCTAGAGAGAGGTTCTGTGTTTAGAAACTTGGATTTTGAGTCAGTTCACTGGTGGTCCTCTTCAAGTGAAGAAAAGTGTGGGCAGTCTGTGTTTGGTAAGACTGCATCAGTGAGTAAGTATTACAACCACGTGGAATTAAATAATTTCAGTGGAAGTTTTGCCTTGCGTAGACATAAAGCAGGTATCCCGATTTCAGTGTTGCTGCAGGAGTTTTCTGAGTTAACGTTGCTGAAGTCAAAGTGGTGAATGCTTAAAATATAAATACTCTGGGCTTGTTGGTTGGCAATTTTATGCAGTCAGTGTTAGCTGTGAACTTTTATAATGAGGGCTGTGGAGATAAGTAGCGTTAATGGGCTTAGTGTCCCTAATCAGAGTAGTGTGTTCAAGTTGAGTTGTACAGTTTGCGTATGTATCAAGGTGTGAGCGCTAGTGCTGCTGGTCTAGACAGACCCTATTCTCCTGGACTGCGAGCAAGCCATGTGGTAGTTTGAGGTTGTCTGTACATTTCCAGCATATCCTTCCTGTTGGCGCCCTTAGCATATTCTGCTTTTGACTGCCCTGTAGGGGTATTTGTTTAACAGCAGCAATCTGAGCAATGAAAAGATGATTCATCATGGCTTAAAAGGTCCCAGTAGCTGGTTCCTTTAGTTTTGATTGCAAAAATGATCTTTGTTCTAGCAAACAGGAGTTTGTAACAATATCCATAAATCTTTTGACCTGGCCAAATTGTGTTGAGAATCTATCAATAAATGAGGTTAAATTTCTTGGCATAAACTCTTGAAACATACGCCAAGGAAGACATGCAACAATAATTATATCATTCTGAAACCTTAACTGTAAATGCTTCTGAAGAATCTCCCGATTTTTAAGCCTCGGAGGTTATACCAGTTATTTAAGGTATAGACATAGACAACCCTTGAGTTTCAGTTACTTTTCCAGAAATCACCATGAAATCCATCTAAAGGTGTTTCGGGCATCGAACACAAAATAGTCAAGGCAGGTAAATACTGGCAACTTTTTTTTTTTTTTGAGCTGGAGTCTCACTCGGTCGCCCAGACTGGAGTGCAGTGGCCGCTCCCGGCCACCGCAGCCTCTACCTGCTGGGCTCCGGCGATCCTTCCTCCTCAGCCTTCCGAGTAGCCGGAATTACAGGCATGTGCTACCACGCCCGGCTGATTTTTTGATTTATTGTAGAGATGAGATCTCGCTGCCCAGGCGGGTCTCAAACCCGCGGCTCAGACAATCCACCCACCTCAGCCTCCCAAAGGCGCGGGATTACAGGCTGAGCCACCGAACCCGGCTGCAACTTGTTTTTAATGGATAATATCGTATGTTTGTGCCTTTGTCATTCAGACATGGAGAACTACAAAGTTATGTTTGGTCATAGATGGTTCTTATTTTTGTGCTCTTTTGGGTTTCAGAATGGTAAATTTTATATTTATGTTTTTACATTGTAACTAAAACAGTTTTTTGAGTTTTTTTTTTTGAGTTGGAGTCTCACTCTGTCGCCCAGGCTGGAGTACAGTAGCATGCTCATGGCCACCGCAGCCTAGACCTGCTGCTCTCAGGCGATCCTTCCACTTCAGCCTTCTAAGTAGCTGGAACTATATGCGCATACTACCATACCTGGCATGTTATTATAATCATTATTATTATTTTGATTTTGATTTATTGTAGAGATGAGGGTTTGCCAAGTTGCCCAGGCTGCTCTTGAACCCGTGAGCTCAGGCAATCCTCCCGCCTCAGCCTTCCAAAGTGCTGGGATTACAGGCTTTAGCCACCGTGCCTGGCCTAAAACAGTGTTTTATTAAATTGTTGATGGAAAGGTACATCATTTTCTATTTTCACTATATGTGGATACAGCTGTTATATGTATCAACTGAGGTTCTAAAGAGCAACTTTTGACTTTTCTGTGTCAATAGTAATGATTTTAATTCTAATTCTTTTGCTTCCCTAGTCATCTTTTTGTGACTTCATAAAATAGAATAAAACATTAGTTTGAAAATAAAGTCTTGGGAAGTAGTACGTAAAGAATCTGTGAACTTCCTTGGAAGATTCTAAAATTGTTCTCCGAGTTAAAGTAAGTAAAATAGAATAAATAAATTACAACCCATATTTGGAAGTCTGTTATCTACGTACGAAAAGTTTTACTCTAAAGAGCAACTTGATAAGTTAATATTACAGGATACACCAAGCAGTATAAACATATTAAATGATTGTTCTTGTTCATGTTGTCTCATGGGCGACTGTTTTACAAATCAAATTAGTTTTTCAATTCAAATAGTTTTTAAAATATAAGTGGGCTGACAGTCTGGAGCGGAGAAAGCTGATTCTTTTCACTTCGTTGTTGTTCAGGCTGCAAATCCATGTCAGTCCTGCTCTTTTATCCCGTCTGCCCTCCTTCCCATTAAACTCTCAAATATGGAGGCCAAGACAGTCTCCTGCATTGTGATAGGAAATGCTACTATGTCCACGAGGCTCCCACCCACTGCTCCCAATGAAAGAACTTCTCTGTTAGATAAGCTGTCTGGTTTGAAACATGGCTCTTCATTGTTTACAAACTGCTACATTTTCCACCTCAAGCAGATTTTTGCACAGAAAAGAATTGTGCTTGGGCTAAATGGTTTATCTGACATTAACCGCGCAGTGTCAGGCCCGGGTCAGGAAAGTCGCCCTCAGAGCGGGAGGGCATTGCACAGTATGCAAAAAAAAAAGGAGAAAAGGAGAAAAAGACATTGAAACAAGTATGAAATATCTTACATTTTTAGTTTAGAGGAGAATTTTAAAAAACATTTTTAGAGAACCGACTCTGAGGCTGTGTTAAAAACTCTTCCCACTCCTATTATGTCTCATGTCCCAAACGCTTTCTTCATGGGCTCGAGTATCTCAGGGCTGGATTTGGGGAACAAAGATTCTCATTGATTTTGCCCAAGCTGCTGTTTATTTAAAATGCAGCCACTTTTCATATGAGCCATGCTTGGTGTTTTGTTGCTCCTTTGCATGGAAAAGATAGGTTGTTTTCAAGAAATTAAGGATGACTAATTTGCAAATGGTGATAAAGACAGAGACATATTCGTTTAGTGAGCAGTTTGAACTTGTGGGGTATGTGTTGTATTCTAAATTGGTCTTCATGTTCTGTTATAACCTTTGTGGATTTTTCCCTTCTACCAAGAGGAGGTATTAGACTATAGTGTAAGTTTTTCACAGCGATCCAGTATCCACTCTCAGAGTCTTCAACTGACTTTCTTGAAAACTACAAAATATTTCTTTATGTTTCAGAGACTTAATTCTGCCGTGATGTCACACTAGGGTAAAGGCTACAGCATCGGAAATAAATCAGGCACTTTATAGGAGCAAGATTCTCTATTGCCAAATCAATCAAGCCTGGGACTGAATTAGGCGTCTGCTACAGAAATAAGTGACACTAATTTTACCGGAAAGAGTTATTAACTGCAGATGACCTGATTTTTTTTTTTTCATTTGGTAAACTGTTCACTTAGTAAGGTTTTATTGTATTGTAAGTAAAGAAAAAAGTACCGCCCAGTTCTCCTTTTGAGAATGAATTATTATTAATTATTTGTTTTGTTCTTTATGACAATGCAATTTTAGGGAAATGACTCAGGCATTGCTGATATTGTTTATACACTCTTTTATGGTAACAAAACCCTTTATTACAACTCTGAACTTTGATTTCACTTGAATGGTTTTGCATAAATGTTACAGTTTTTATAATACAGTACTTTTATTTGGTACCAAGATATCAAAGCTCAGTTTATTTGTGTCTGTATCTTAAATTTATACATAATGGGATATAATCTATAAGAGTAATAGCATTTCTGTTAATTCTTTTAGAAATAAGCTTAGGTATCTGAGAAATAGCACTCTATTCGATAGTTTGCGAATCCCTAAAGTAAAAATAAACAAATGAACAAGTGTGTGCTTGTACATGCTTGCGTACACATGTGTGTACATACAAAATGTGCGTATTACGCTAGAATTAATGACACTTTTTGGTATATAAAGTTGTTCTACATGTTACATTGCTGTCTGTAGTTAAATTGTCGTAGAAAGTTTTAGTGGCTGATATTGTGCAAATCTTTTACGGAAAAACACAACTAAAGTAAACAAAAAGCAAGCTCCTAAATTATTTTTTAAAAATAGGGTAAAACCTTTCATTTTTGTTTTGATAGCCAGGTTGAGAGGCTTCAGCACTGTCTGCCTTCACTGAGGATTCATATGCTTTTTTTTTCTTAGATTAGACAATATAATTTATTTAGAAAGTGAATTTGAGAGAGAGAGAGAAAGGAGTTCGCCTCCCCAAGGGAGGGGAGGGGGCCAAAGCCAGGAAACATGGCCTGGCCATAGCTTAGCAAGGAAATGACCGCAATGGCCTTGCAATGACCGGATTCGTATACACTTACCTGATGTTTACTGGGTACTCACTCACTGCTTTCATTGTATGGATACAAGCCAGTTTGCATTTTGCGATTGTTGAAATTCCATGCAGCATTTTGTATCTGGAGAAAACAAACCACTTCTTCCTTGTGACTGTTTATCATCATGAATAATGATAATGTCCTCTGGAGCAGTTGGGAACGTGTTCACTGCGGTTTTTAAATAGTTTGGTGAGACCCTCCTAGACGGTCAGTTTTCAGAATGTGCTTCCAGAATGTGCTGTTGATAGGACAGACGGGCCATGAGTTTGACTTCTGTTTTGTTTTTTCAAAGAGGATTATTTTTATATACTATAGAAGAGTCTGAAAATCCTGGCAAGAAGTATACGGAAACAATATGGATTGTTTTTAACGTTTCCTAATTT
The DNA here is from genome assembly GCF_000164805.1 of Carlito syrichta. NCBI lineage: Eukaryota > Metazoa > Chordata > Mammalia > Primates > Tarsiidae > Carlito > Carlito syrichta. Next base: position 670,294 of record NW_007245663.1, on the reverse strand, counting down.
TTCCCCCCTTTGTTGGGCGTTAAACTCTTGAAGGTATTGTCCAAATATTGTCACAATGGTAGACGATATATTTTCTAGCTAAAAAAACTCTGACCCAAGGAAGGATCTAGCCATGCATTTTCCTTTTATTGTTCAAGGGCTTCCATTGAAAACCAGATTGTTTTAAGGATACGTGAGCAAGTTGTCCAGCGAGATTCCATACGTGTGCTGGTGACCAAAGGGTGTGGAAAGAGATACATTTGTGCAGCTGGCTGCAGCTTAGTTTGGCATCATCTGCTGCGCAATCCCATGTCCCTTTGTGAATGGTTCTTTCCTTACCATAGGGTTTGGTTCTAGTCCTATGTGTGGTTCTCTACCAGGGCACTGAGTAACTGACCACCATGGAGTCACTGGTTTCTGAACTAGCTCAGTGGAACATTTTACTGCAGGATTAGATTGAGGTTTCAGGCAGAACTGGAGAAGGCTGCTGGCTTACAGGATGACCTTTGAATCTCATCTGGGCTAGCGGTTGATATTTTGATTTGGTTACTGTGGTCATATTGTGACAGCTGCTAGCTCATTATAATTCGGTTCCACTGCTCCGTTTGCCTAGCAGGAATATTTAGGTTTGTATTACTTCGGAGTGTTTATGGCTACCCTGAGTTTAGCCCAGCATAAAGGTGAAGTGTTGTGAGTGTTTTCAAATCCCAGTGGCAGAAGCCGGTGCCACAGTCTTCTTGTAAAACGACACATGTGAGTAGATGGTAATGCAGGGAGTTTTGCTTTTCATTGTAAAACTGAAAATGCCCTGTGAATCGGCTCTGACTAGGAAAACTGTTTTTGGAAACCTTAATGTGCAAAGGAAAGGCATGATCACAAAGAGACAGAGTTTTTTCAAAGCACGGGTAAGATTTTACTTGACCTCTTGGCCAGATGTTTTGTGTGTGTGTGTGTGTGCGCGCGCGCAGAAATGTAAATATCAGAAAAATAGCAAAACCTGTCCAGTAACAGCAGTCATTTGAAGTTTGAAAGCTCCAGAGGTCAAAGAATAGCTTCATGAAAATGGAACTTGTGAATATAGACAGCAGGTCTAGAAATTTTAGTTCACTTTTAAAGTGTTCTGAAGTTAGGTAGGGACATGAACTGACTGCTTGCACGTTCATTAGTGAGGGACGCCTCTTTGTATATTGTTAGTGCCTGTTGTTTTTTTTTATAATGACACTTTTCAGCTTGAGTTCATCTCCGTATCATCTGTTATCTGTTGGGCTGATCATGTGGTCGTAGCAATTTCTGAGAGAAGAAATCTTGAATTGTGGTTTTGAGCTTGCTTTCTTTTTTTTGGAGTTGTGATTTTTTTTAATACGTTCAACTTGAAATGGCTTCCTGAAATATTAACAAATATGACTTGTTTGGGTGGCATCTCAGGTGATTTAGTAACCCTGATTGTTGGACGAGGGTTGGGAATCCAGAAAACTGAGTTTTCTGCTGTGTTTTTCTACAACTGCCTGTTTCCGGTCAGGTGGTTTGCACATCTTTAAATTGAGGAAGGAACAGCCCCTAGATGATCTCTGAAGTCATTTTCTCATCTAATGGTCCATTGATCTTTTAGATATGACATTTTATTCTTAGACTATGTTTTATCTTTAGAGATGTTTTATTGTTTTTTTCTAATCCATTCATCTCTATTTTATGAATACCTTCAAGGAACTTTGCTAGTGATGTGTTTTCCAAACGTAATTCTTTAAAGCTTGATTCAAATGGATGTTTCTTTTATGCCTCAGCTCATTCCAGATCCATAGCTAAGGGATTGGATTGATCAGAGATAAAATAATAACTCATTAAGTTGAATCACCAGGAGAAAAGTGTCATGCCGAAGCCAGGGTTTGGCATAGGGGTGTAATAAGACCTCAGTGAGTGACCGTTGAATGAATTGGGATACATAGGGTTTAAACCCTGAGTGAAAAACCCATAAATTAAAGCTAGGCCTATAGCTTACTAGATCAGGCAGAAAACCCTAAATCAGAGCCAGTCATATAGAAATTCACTTTTTATTCTGAAGTGCTAGCTTCTTGACTGTTCAGAATATTCTCCTAATGGTTGGAAACAGGCTGTGTTACATTATGGTAGATTTCAGCTTTCAGTATCCCACAGATTATTTTAAGAAACTATAAGGAGAAATTATGTACAAGAAGAAATGAGTGAAATCAATAATGTTTGCAAAGGCCGTTGGGAAAAGTTGTATGTTTCCAGCATTCAGTTAAGATCACTGATTTTCCTCTTGTCCGGGGAGTGTACACATCCATTCTTCTTTCTTTTTTTGAGTTGGCGTCTCACTCTGTTGCCCAGACTGGAGTGCGGTGACACGCTCCTGGCCACCACAGCCTTGACTTGCTGGGCTCCGGCGATCCTTCCACCTCAGCCTTCCAAGAGCTCAGCTAATTTTTGATTTATTGTCGAGACGAGGTCTCGCCAAGTTGCCCGGGCTAGTCTCGAACCCGTGGGCTCAGGCAGTCCGCTTGCCTCGGCCTCCCAAAGTGTTATGACAGGCTGAGCCACCGAGTCCGGCCTCAAATATGTAATTTTCTATTTAACTGTTTCAAAAATTAAGAACAAGTCTCAAACTTTCATGGAATCAACAAAACGTAAAAATGTGTCTCAACGCTCATTTCTGGTCCACAAATCAGGGAGGAAGATGAAGAGATAAAGAATACAAAAGAAGGTATCGAGGAGGAGAAGGCGGAGAAAGTTCAGGCTTGAGGGGGTTCACCTGGGAAGAAGGAGTCGGAGCCACGCTGTTCATCCGTTTCGGAGGCCTGCAGTGCCCTGACTCCTTGAGCGTGACGGCAGCCAGCCAGAGTCAGACCTCGTGTCTGCGTTCCTCAGAGCCTTTTCTTTGAGGTCTCTGGCTTGACTTCCTGCCCGTCTGTCTGGGCACCCGGGCCATGTACCAGGCATGCAGCTCCAGCCCCCAGATTTTTCCCTGGCCCCTGGGTGGTCTTTGTCAGAGCCAAAGGCCAGACCTCACCCCCACAGTCCCCCGTTGCCCCCACCCAGAGCAGACCCGGCATCGTAGAGCAGCAAGGTCCTGGCACGTGCCACTCCAAGCGACAGACAGAGATCTTCTTTCCCCTGGCCACGGCCAAAGCGGTGTCCGGGGAGCTCACGTCCAGGGGCCTGCTGGGTCACCATGAAGCACTCTGATGAGAATGTACGCAATTGTAGTTGCTGATTTGTAACAGGGAGGATTAGGTGCAGCCAAAAGACATTTAATTTCAGACAAAACGCCAAGACTGGATGAAACTGTCAGAGTTGGATCCGAGCTTCGTCCAGAAGTTTCCCTACTGAAGAGTATCATGGCATGAATCAGGCAGATGAGAAAGGGGGCGGGGACAGGACCATCTAGCATTGAAAGTGAGGAGGAAGTGCGATTAAACGGTATGGTTTTTGTTTCCATTTATTTATTTATTTTTTATTATTTTTTTGAGTTGGAGTCTCGCTCTGTCGCGCAGACCGGAGTGCAGTGGCCGCTCCCGGCCACCGCGGTCTCCCCTGCTGGGCCCCGGCGATCCTTCCGCCTCAGCCTTCCGAGTAGCCGGAATTACCGGCATGCGCTACCAGGCCCGGCTGATTTTTTAATTTTATGGTAGAGATGAGGTCTCGCCAAGTTGCCCGGGCGGGTCTCGAACCCGCGGGCTCAGGCAATCCACTCACCTCAGCCTCCCAAAGGCGCGGGATGACAGGCTGAGCCACTGAGCCCGGCTTGGTTTTTATTTAGTAGTAAAGTTCTTCTCCCCGTTTTTCATTGGCAAGACGGTTTCTTTGAAGTTTGTGTAAGCTTGATGCTTATAATGTGCCAGGGACGGTATGAATCAGTTCCCTGCTTCTTAACTGGATTCCGGGGGGACTGTTTGATCCCACTGCATTTTTCAACCCTCTCATTGCCCCTTAGTTCCAGGTCAGTGACATCGGTCCCGTTAAGGGGTCTGAGAACTGGACATCCTTGAAAGTGGTATGTCTACCTTAAGGGCTATGTATTCACCCTCAATAACAATGAAACGATTTTCTTTGTTCACATGATACGCTTAGGTCCAAAGAGCCAAGCCACGCAGCTTCTGAGCACTGCAAGTCTTACAGAGCGTCATGGTGCAGGGAACTTGAGGGCTCTAGGGGTCACTTCGCCATCTGTCTTGATTCTCGGCTCTCTGATGAAGGGACATTGGCAACTTTCCTCCCTCCCTCCCTCTCACTGTCTCTCTCACGCTCTCACTCTCTGATCCTCTCACCCAGGCTAGGCACAATCATGACCTGACCTTCCTGGCTCCTCAACCTCCTGCGTAGCTGGGACCGCAGGCGCGTGCCACCACACTCAGTCAGTCTTTTTCTTTTTGTAGAGACGAGGTCTTGCTACGTAGCCCAGGCTATTCTAAAACTTCTGGGCGTCTTTCTTTCAGCATTCCTCCTGCCTAGGTCTCCCAAAGTGCTGGGATTACAGGTGTGAGCTGTTGCACTTGGCCTGCGTTTCTTTTTTTAAATTTCATTTCATTTATTTGTTTTTTATTTTTTAATATGTTTAATTTTAAACATGTGTGGTACCGTTCAGGCTTAGGTATACACGTGGGCATCCTACAGGTAAAGTTGGGGCCTCCCTTTGTCCCCACTTTGCCTGGTTTGAGATCAAGTACCCTTCTCTGCATTTCTTACGAGCCCCAACTTCCTTGTTTCTTAGGGGAGGACAGTGATGCCAGCGTGGCCCGCCCCTCCCCAGGCCACTGCGAGGAGTGTGATGATGTGATCCCCTTTGTAGCCATCGGGGTCTGCCCCAAGACTGTAGCAGCATCGCAAGGCTACACGGTGTTGGTACGCCATTTTTGTCCAGGTAATGAATCGAAAAATCTACAGACTTTGGGTGGTGGCAGTTAAAGATATCTTTACCTTTTAATAAGAGTGGAACAGAAGGCAGGTCGCAGGAAGAGGTAGTCACAGCAAGTTCAGTTCTGCAAATGTCAAGGCCCAAATGGAGGGTTTCTCTTTTAGCCAGTCCACAGAAACGGCAATCCTCTAAAATAAGAACCTCTTTGGAGACGGCTTTGTTGGATTCACACGCGCCCCTTTGCGAAATATTTGCCTCCAGCCATTTTTCTCTTCCTTTTAAGTGCTTTCTAGTTTCGAGGTTAGCGTGGCTAAGAACACCTCCGTGCGGTGCGGTGTTTGAGTGCTGAGTCTAGGGAACCCACTGACAAATGGAGATTTCTTCGCCTGTTCGGTAGGTCAACTGAGTAATGGAGCCACTGTTGGGTATGATGCTTTTCATAAAGAGATGCTGTTACAGACACCTTCCATGCTCTCGGGAATGTTTTGGAGATAGCTCTGTCTCATTTCAGTTCTTCCTTCTGCAGGGAAGCTTGGCACAGAATGTTGCCTCTTTGCAGGATTATTCTCTCCTTCCCTTCACTCTCAAGAGTCTCTGAATCCAGAGGAGCTGTGTATTATCTTGTTTTTTTTGAGTCGGAGTCTCACTCTGTCGCCCAGACTGGAGTGCAGTGGACGCTCCAGGCCACCGCAGCCTCGCCCTGCTGGGCTCCGGCGATCCTTCCGCCTCAGCCTTCCGAGTAGCTGGAATTATAGGCATGCGCTACCATGCCCGACTGATTTTTTGATTTATTGTAGAGATGAGGTCTCGCTGCCCAGGCGGGTCTCGAACCCGTGGGCTCAGGCAATCCACTCACCCTCAGCCTCCGAAAGGCGCGGGATTACAGGCTGAGCCACCGAGCCCAGCTTGTGTATTATCTTTTAATGGAAAGAGCTCCTCAGTAGATCTCTTTTCCTTTTGCCGAATATCAGGCCTAGGAACCAACGATTGCAAAATATATAGATCATAGATTGAGATTAAATTAAATTTATTTCTAAGTGCTTAATAGATGCAGCTCGAACATTTTTCATCTTCTCAACGATTGCTTATTAATCACTCCTAAATTCCTTGACACATGTTTATTAATAGTAAAACTGGTAAGGAAGCTTCATTTGAACGTGGTATAAAATGTAGCTGGTTATGTTGATTATGTTTAAAGTAAAGCATTTAATGGTTTCATATACAAGGAAAATACTTGGACTGCGGGAAACCGGACACAAGAGAGGTGGTAGAGGGCGGATGGAGCAAAGGTCTTTGTCATCAGCCAGGCGTGGCCATGACCACCAGGGCATCTCTCTTCACTTCTGTGACCTTGGGCTCATTTCTTTTCGTTCTTTCAATTGTGTGTTTTCTTTTTTTCTTTTCCCTTCTTTTTCTTTTAAAGATGTGGGGTACGAGTCGGGATTAGGTACATAATTGGTCTACGTGTAGGTGACGTTTGGGCCTCCCACTGGTCCTTATTTCCCTGGTTTAGGATCACGTATCCTTAGTGATGTTTGGGCGAGTTTTCTTAGTCCTGTGATAGAATTTTTTTTTGTCTGAGTAGTTGCTCTGTGTTTAAATGAAATAATATGAGAACCACCTGGCCCTTAAATTCAGTTAATGCAAAATATTATTATTGCACCTACTATTATTTTATCTAGGCAGTTGTTCCATTTATTGGGCTTGGCCAGCTTGGCAAAAGTGGTATGCAAACTTGAGCATCATGGCGTGAGCTTTGGCAGAATGTGGAAGTGATGGTTTCAATGCCACCCCCTCATGGGCCATGTTAAAGCTGAGTGAAAATAGAAAGGGTGCAATGTCTGGTAGAGATGAGGGGGACAGAAGTGAAGAATGAGAGAGAAAGAGACACATAAAAAGCTAATTTTAGAGAGCTCTGATCACAAAGTATGATTTTCTAGCTTTGTGTTATCAGCATTGGCTTGGCTACCTGAGTCTCTGAAATTACTAGGTTACTAATTGCTCATGCCTTTTCCTCACCTTGGCTGTTCAGATCAAGCTGTACTCTTAACAGTTCAGGAGCCAAATCAGAATGCTTCAGATGCAAGCATAAACTCTTTATGTGTAACTGATTGCACTTAATTGGGCAATGCCACGTCACGGAGGAAAGTTTATTAGTGACCCTGTTTCCTTCAGAACTTACAGAGTAATTGGAAATGAGCCTAATATCCATAGTTTCGCAAGATTTAACCGTTGGTCTCCTGACAGGATTAAATTCACACTTTAGATGGTGCATCCTTTTTCATTTCATAAGTTTTCTTTTCCCTTATTTATTGATAGCCTCACAAGAAAGAGATTTGGAGCCTGAGATGAAGTTAGCACGCATCTTTTAAATGTCTTAACAGACCACCTCTAGCTGTGGACAATCTCCGTTAGCTAGTTATGGGCAAAAAACCCCAAAAAACAAAAAAACGAGTCTGGTAAATAGTAGCTTACTCCATGATCTTTTTATGATTTTGAATCTGCCATTTTTCATTTTAATCTGTTTTCTTACTTTTGTTACTGACCTAACTAATGAAGATGTATTTGGGGGAAGAGGACAGGAGTTCTGTGAACTGTTTTGTTTCCCTAGAAATAAAACAGTTCTAAATATACATACTTTTGTGTGATTGCATTTTCCGTTTTTTGCCAAGTCCTAGGTCAAGTTTGAACAACAATTGAGAATAAAAAGGAAAGAAAGCAGGCTTGCTCACGGTCTTTTGAAGGCATTTTAACAGTTAATGAGATTTTGCCCCTTAACCTCATGAGTTTCATTTGGTTATGAAATAAAAATTTGTGGCTGGTCCCTCAGCTGAGCTGATACTAGTTTAAGAGTGGAATTGAGTTCACACCTGCTCTGGCATAAAAAGAAGCCTCTATGTGACTTCTTTAAAATATTCACAAAGCAGAATAAGAGAGTACTCGCTATCCCTACAATTGTAATAACCACACAGTCATGTTCCTTGCAAGCACTTTAGAGAAGCTGCCTCATAAATTGACTCTAATCTACTGATATTGTCCACAGATGGATGTCTTCTCGAAGTTACTCGTATTTCTCAAGGTAGAAGGTGGTTGTGGAAATGCAGTTGGTTTGCATAGGCAGTGGGTCTATGTTAATGCCATCAAGTATGTGTGTGGGAAAATCTTTGCATTTCCTAGACCATTTAGCTGCTCCAGACATGGTCTGTTAGCCAGGTGACATACAATGGCTTTTCTGAGTGCTTTAGTTAAGGGGCAGGTTGTGTAAAGTAGTGTACACTTAGGTGGATAATTAATAGTTAGTGGGGATTTGTAAGGCTGTAATAGAATATATAAATTTCAGCACCTGTTAAAGTTTTCTCAGAGCAGATAACCTTCCATACTATGAGAGAGTACTCCCCCATTGAAACAATAAAGTGTTCTCAGTGCCTGTGGAAAGTCTTCATGATTAAAGGAGGGCTGGTTTTTATTTCAGATACTGTTTTCCGTGGACATTGTGATTAGGTAACGTATTTTAGTGGTCAGATTTAGAGAGCGGCCCTAGTCAATACTATTTTGTGTGGGTTTGACTGTAGGTGGCAAAAAACAGCTTAATATTTTGGTGTGTTTTAATATCTGGAGAGGATTATTTTGTCAAAGAAGCTGCCCCCACCCTCTACTGTCCCCAAACAAAATAATGGTTTTTTAAAAAAATAATTTCCTGACAAGCAAGTATTCAGAGTGAAAGCCTTTTCTAGTGGCTAAGTTGGAAGAGGTAGAGAGATGAAACATACATCCCAAGTTCAGTTTTTGACTTGGCTCTATTGTGAGTGGTTTTCACACCTCATATCTTAGCTGTCTTGATTTTCAGACATAGAGGAAGTGCTCCCTTACAGCAGTGAGGGAAAGGGCAAATGATAGATTTGTGAAAGCAAAGTAGAATATCTCACTGCTTTAAAAGTTTCATTGGCTGCTCGGTAAATAAAATTAACATGTTATCGACATGCCTGCAATCATATGGTCCTCAGGATATGCCGTTTTTAAAGCCATCTCTATTGATTCCGTTTACACGAGAAGTCACCCAAAATGATAAACTTCAACACTCAAATGAGTCTTTGGTTCATACCTTCACTCACCCAACAAATGCTTGTGGAAAGCTCGTGATACACAGGCCCCGCTTCATAGTTAGTTGTATGCCATAGTTCTTGCTTTCCTCTTGGCCCACAGCCTAAGAAAAGAATTAAGTAGATATCAGATCATTATAATTCAAGGAGTTAGACGATGGATCAGTGAGTGTCCAGGGTGATATTGGAGTACATATCAGGGCTACCCAACCGTCAGCTTCCTCATAATAATGACTAAGATGTCTGAGTACTCACTGTACTTTCCACACGCTGAATATTTCACCTGTGTTATCTTGTTTATTACTTATAACAGACTTCCTTGTTAGGCATTGTCATTGCCATTTTACAAAGGAGGCAGTTGAGAATCAGAGAGATTAGGTCCTGTGCCTGGTCTTTTGCAGCCAGTGAGTGGCAGAACTCAGATTCGAAGCCAGAGCTGCCAAACTCCAAAGCCTTGTCCTGACCCACCTCTGCACCATGTCAGTTGTAGAGAATAAGGAATGTGTTCCCGGAGGTGCAGTAGCGGTTAAACATGTGTTCACCTGCTGATAGAATACCTGATGATAATGGTAGGTTAGTAAAATAAAGATTTTTTCCTTCTCATTAAGGAGATGTCTGGAGGTAGGCCGTTGCCTGTATGGATTCGGCAAACGGTGTTTCTGTCTCTCCTTTTGGCCCTCCTCAGTGTACTGATTTTCATTTTTCAGCTTTGTCTCTCGTCTTGCGTTTCTTGCAGGCTTACTGTTGAGCCTCAGACACTGCATTTTGAGTTCCCTACTCTAATCTCTGTTTCCCTGTAGAGATTAGATTAGCGTCTGTCTCTGCATATATCCCATCATATCAGGGGAGGGAAAAAAAGTTCCCAGAAACTGGTGACTTTGAGCAGGATTTTTCTAACAGCTTATTATCCAAACCTCCAACAGACCTCTCCCCATAGCTGCAAGGGAAGCAGGGAATGTGAACTCTTGATAGCATGGGTTGGATCTCTGACAGGGAGGAGGCAGGCAAGGGAGGAGGGAGTTTATTGAATGCATCGGCATGAATTTTTGTTATAAGTGATCATGCCTAAGCTGAGTCTTAAAGGGCATATTAGAAGTATCCAGGTGGAAAGAAAACTCTTGGTTGGTAGAGACGCTTGTGCAGAGCCATGGGAGCTAGAAAAGATAGCAGCAAACTTGGAACTGAAGTCATTCCACAAGACTGAGGTGTAGTTCCAGAGGAAGGAATGACAGGTGGCACTGGAATAGAATTCTAGCCCCAGAAAATGAAGGGCCTTTCTTGAAGGGTAGTGGAAGAAGTTGGATTTTCCATAAAGCATGTGTTAAACTACTCAAGGATTGATTTTAAATATGGGGTAACATGATCTGATTTATGGGTTAGGACAATCACTTAACCAACTATGAGTAGGAGGCAATTTGAGATGCAAGGAGATTACTCAGGAAGTGATTAAAGCACTTCTAAGAGGAAATGGTGAGAGATTGAACTGAATTAGAAACAATGGGAATGAAGAAGAGGAGATGGATTTGATTGGTGTTAAAATAATGGAAATCGTTGGACTTGGCAACTGATGATTAAGGCAGGGGTCATCCTTGACTTCTTGGTGTCTGATTTGGACCACCTGGTGGGGGTAGTGTCATTCATTAAGGTGTGCGCAATCTGGGAGGAGGAGAAGTAGGTTATGAGGGATATGGGCGGTAAGTTCAGTTTGGGGCTTAATCAATTTTGAGATGTCTGTGGATAGATGGGTTTGTGATTCTGGGTTGGGTTTGCAGATTTAGCATGCAGTAATTCTGTATTTGATGTTGAAATAGTGGGAAAAGATAAGTTACCCAGAGAAAGAAAGAAAGAGAGAGGGAGAGACAGAGAGAAGTCAGCCTTTTTCTGACTAACCATTTTGTTCTCTACAGATCTCAAATTGAAATAAGGATGCCTCTATTATCTCCTAAAAACATTGTACCTTTAAGAAAACTAGCTAATTCATGTTTGAGTACATAATATTTTTTAGTATTATGTTTAACCCTTATCTCTAACAGATTGTTTTTAATTTTTCCCTCCCGCCTCCTTCCTTCTTTATTCTCTTTCGTTCTGTGACTTCTATAGATAAGAGTGACACTCTCGTTTCCTAGCATAAATTTACTCACTATTTTGGGGGAAAAAATCATACATTCTTACAAGTGGAATGGAATTTAGGGCTCTCTTCCTATTCTTGGTGATTTGTATCAGCTTCCCTCCCAGTGCAGGAATTCTTCTAGCTGAACCTCTAGCAAAGTTGTTGGCACATAGGTGACACAACTCTTACTGTATGAATGAATGTATGAATGAATGAATTCTCGACAACACTCATTCCTCTGCTTGGTCGTTCCCTACAATGGAGAAGCCACTACCAACAAGGCAATTCATTGCATTTTGATAGCCCAGCCTTCAGAAAGTTCTCAGTTCTGTGATTGTCAGCTATTTCTTCTGAAGCTACCTAGTGTTGTATATTGCCCCTTTTCCCACATTTTTGAGGATGATGATCTTTCCTTCAAAAGTATCACTGGAAAACGTTGCCCACATCATAGAACATGGCATAACCACATTTTATTTTTGTTTATTTATTTATTTAGAGTTGTCATCTTACTCTGTCGCCCAGGCTAGAGTACAGTGGCATGCTTATGGCCACCACAGCCCCTACTCGCTGGGCTCAGGCGATCTGTCCTCCTCAGCCTTCCAAGTAGCTGGAACTACAAGCACAAGTCACTATGCCTGGCTAATGTTTTGATTTATTGTAGAGATGAGGTCTTACCAGGTTGCCCAGGCTAGTCTCGAACCCCTGGGCTCAGGCAATCCTCTTGCCTTGGCCTCCCAAAGTGCTGGGATCACAGAGGTGAGCCACCATGCCCGGCCCTTTTAAATTTTTACGTACGTATCTATGTGTGTGTGTATGTATGTATTTTTGAGTTGGAGTCTCACTCTGTCGTTCAGGCTAGAGTGCAGTGGCATGCTCCTGGCCACCACAGCCTCAACATGCTGGGGTCAGGCGATCCTTCTGCTTCAGCCTTACAAGTAGCTGGAATTATAGGCACACGCCACCGTGCCCGGCTAAGTTTTTGATTTATTGCAGAGATGAGGTCTCACTATGCTTCCCAGGCTGGCTGGACTCCTGGATTCAGGCAATCCTTTCGTTTCCACCTCCCTAAGTGCGGGAATTACATTCCTGGTCACTGACCTCCCTGTATGTAGTTGTTCTCTTTCCCTTTCTTTTAAGTGGTGGATGAATTCAAGACTTCCCTCAGTATTCCAGATCCGGCTTGATCAAAAGTGGGTCTACTCTTTCTTTCAGTATTCATGAAGTCTAAGATGACATTTATGCGTCATTGTGTTTTCAACGTTCACTGCTTAACAGCCAAGGCCTCCCTTCCTTTGTGTAGAATGAGTCTTTATACTTATCCTTACCTGATTTCTTCCTGTTGGTTTTGGTCTACAAATGTGCTTTGGTTTTCTTCTTTTACTCTGTTGATACAGGAAGTGGGATGGTGTGATGCTTAGTGATGCGCACTCTTGGATTTAAAACTGGCTCTGCCCTGTACCACCTAGGTGGCCTTGTCTAAATTACTTTCTTTAAGTCATCATTTGCTCATCTGTGCTTTGAAGATTCACGCAATCCACCTGTTAGGATTTTGGGGCACAGTAGATAAGGTAATGCATGTATAATGCATAGAGGAAGACCTTGAACATCAAGAAAACTCAGTGAATGTTCACTATTACTATTGCAGGGACGTGAGGAGTCAGCAGGGCTATTTCTATTATTGTGGATCCTTTTCCCTCCTGTCAGTATTCTCTCTTAAGAGAAGGCTTAAGACAAACGGTTGTGTGATCAACAGAGGAAGCAAATGTAGTTCTTGATTTCGAGTTGTGTGATGAAACAAGTTTACCAGATGATAGGTCGGTGGTCGGTTATGATGATAAATAAAGCTGCCATCGACTGATGATTATTAGCTGGTCACCTTGAACTAAGAGCAAACAGTAACAACAACAAAAAGCTTGAAACTAGCTGGACAAGAGTCCTAGATGTGCCTTTACCTACTTCCAATTTGAAGACAGAAAATTCCAGGTGAGCGAGATGTTCAATTACAGATGATAAAGACGATATGAAAATGTGAGTTAACACCAATGATAGATGGAGAGGTAACTAGTTCCTTTACAAAGAGTTTGTCGGGATGCCTTTAAATATTAGACGATGAAAATTAGACTTCCGACAAATTTTCAGGAACACAGTTCTTTACAAGCAAGATCCCTGGAGAGCGATGGTGTGTGAGCTCCTGGGAAAGTTCTCCAAACAGAATTCTATGACAGCTCAGCATACTCAGAGGGAGGGCATAGGTTAGTATCCAACAATCTGTTTTAAAACGAACAGCGGGACCCCATACGTGGTCCACGCTGACCCGAGCCAAGGTTAGGTCACCCTGACTTGTTTTCATAATAAATGTCACAATAGTGACAAGTCATCAGGGCCACCGGCACCCTGTTTACAGTTATAGACTTTCCTGTGGACAGACCATTTTTTAGCTGCCTCTGTCTCATCATGCCTATGAGGCGTATGAATGGTACATGGAAAAAGCTTACCCGTCTTGGTTCATTGTGTGGGATTTCTGTAGACTCTGGCCTGGTGACAACCTGGAGTTCCAACAGGGTGCAGGCTTCATGTGTTCATTCTGTACTGTGATAAAGTTCTTTGGACATCTGTGGAAATGCAAAAGTTCTGTGCACCTGGCTTCTTTTCTGGTCATTTCCTTGCAGATGGGTTTTGATCTAGCGCTGTCGCTGTAAGAAGAAACAGCTAGCCATCCTGAATTCTCAGATTTCATTGTATCCAATTATCTAGGAGACCCGAGAGGTGCTTTATTAGTTAGGAAGCATTTCAGATTTTCTCTGTAGCTTTTACAAATCATCCTGACTTCCTATGTGTTATTTTTTGCCTTGGCACTCATTGCCAATGCTATGTCTCAGAAGAGCCGAGACTTGTGGCCAATAATCCTCAGAAAGTGACGGGGCTGTAGAATTTATTTCTCTGTCACCCTTTTCCAAACCAAAATAGGGTTGTATTTTTCATTTACGTGGATGGACAAATTAGAGTCTTTAAAACCTACTTCCCCCTTTCATTCTTTTTTTTTTTTTTTGGATAATTTGTAGCAAAAAGCTTATTGGTCTTCTGTAGAACTGCTTTGTTTAAAAATCAAATTGAAGATCCACTTGCTTCTGCCTGCAGAGCAAAGCGATCTGCCTTTTTAGAAAATCTGGATGGTTAAATTGGAAGCACGTTCTGCACATGGTTTAGCAGTTAGTAGCCTGGAAAATGACCCAATAGCCAAGATGGTTTTTTTTTAATCTTCATTGTAAGTGCTTGTTTAAAGTTTAAGCCTGTAATTGACTATTTTGCACATTGTTCATTGTTAATTCTTTTCAGGCTATTATAGTTTTGTAAATACATTGCCTGCTAAGTTGTGTCAGTGAAAGAACATCAGTGCTGTAAGAAAATCCGGGTAAATGTGCTGCTTAAAAGCATCACCAGTTAGCACACCGGACTGGATCACCACAGTTTCTTAGTGATCCTAGAAAAGTTACTTTCTGTTTATGTGAATTTCGTTAAAGTGGGTATAGTAGTGTTCTTTTTGGATAAACAGGTGGTACATCAATGCACACTGTTGTGGCCTGGTGCAGAGTTCCTGCTGACTGGTGATTATAGCACTCAGTTCTGCTTTTTTTTTTGAGTTGGAATCTCACTGTCACCCAGGTTGGAGGGCAGTGGCACGCTCCCGGCCTCCGCAGCTTCGGCCTGCTGGGCTCTGGCGATCCTTCCGCCTCAGCCTTCCAAGGTGCCGGAACTACAGGTGCGTGCTATCACGCCCAGCTAATTTTTTTGATTTATGGTAGAGACGAGGTCTCACCATGTTGCCCAGACTGATCTCGAACCCGTGGGCTCAGGCAGTACTCTCGCCTCGGCCTCCCAAAGTGCTAGGATGATAGGCCACCGTGTCCGACCTCAGTACTGATATTCAGCATCCTTAGCTTGTTCCACACTGGAGAGGCACACTCCTTCTATTTTTTACTTATTATATTGCTATATAATACATAAATTACTTCTTATATGATGCACACATCACTTATTATACATGATAATATATTATATATCACTTATGTTGAGTTTTTACTTATTATAATAAACTTACTGGGTGCTACGACCAGGTACCTTAAGCTCTGCTCTATTTCGATTGCTTAGATTTGAAAAATCGTCTTTAATACCTATATCACATGCAGTTTATTGTGTGTCAGTGGGCATGATAAGCACTGATCAGAAAAGAGAGGTACTCTCTGGTATTGAGAAGGTAACTACTTGGTGTCCACTCCTTAATGTTTTCGTTTAGAAGACCCCTAGGGACGTCACTTGATGTTCCAGGTACAACATGATACTGACTAAATCATGAAAGGTTACAGGAACTACAGTGGGAAAGGAGTTACATTCTGCCTGTCAGGTAGTAAGGGCCGCTAGAATATGGAGATAATCTTGGAAATCAAGGAGTAGATAAAATGTGATTTATCTGTGTATGGTAAAGAGGGGGAAATCGTGATTGTGAATGTAGCTTAAGCTGTTTATCATTATGTGCGAGTGGAAACTTACATAAAACCCCTCTTGATTAAGTTTTAGCTGAAACAAAGGATATGATTGGAATTGTAGAACGGGAGAGTATTTTAAGAGCCTGGTGATAATCCAGCTAGAGGCTTTAGCGGATCTGTGGTCAAACTGGAAAACAGGAAGAAAGAGCAGAGAAGCTCGATTTGGGTTGTGATTGGGACACATGGACCTCATGGATCGTTGCACCAGATTTGGTCGTGAAATGGTGCTTTTCATAGCTGATATTATCTGAGGCAGCTGTTCAAATCCTGAGAAATGCAGACTCTGTGTAGGCGGAACTGCAACCTGTCTGTCCCTTGAAGCAGAATGTAACCGTGGGCCTTGATGGTGAGGCCCTGTGAAACAGCATGAGAAGACAAGGAACGAGTCGTGAAGGGAAAAGCACCCAGAGGGGGAACGGGCTTGTGTGTTCAGAGACAAACCCAGTAACCGGAGAGCGAAAAGGTATGCTATGTAAGAACAGACCCACGTAGAAAATTTCGATGATCGGGCCAGCAGACTAGGAAACTGAAGAGCACAGAGCAATTACTTACGAAAAAAGAGACACATCAAGTGTTGTGGAAGGAGACTGACGTGATTACAGGAAGACGTTGAGCAGATCAGAAAACATCCCCAAGTTAAGAGTGCCAAAAAGAAGAACGATTTCCCGATGAGATCATGATCAATAATAATGAGCTGTGTCTCACAAGCATCTGAGGGAGACGTCCGAAAAGTGGTTTTGTCAAGCCTGGGAGAGAGAAAAGGTAAGGTATTGACAGACGATGGAGACACTGCTAAAAAATAAATGAACTTTTCACCTCGGCGTTCACAGAGGAGGAGAGGGGACAGATGCCAGGCGTGGGCATAAATTTCCCAGGGGAGAATGAAGAAAGACAAAAGAGGCCAGGATCCTGCGGAAACAGGTGATCAAGGGGCGAGAAAAAGAAAACTAATAAAACCCTAAGCTGAGCAAGTAGACACCTAAGAGTCGTCAAGACACGGTAAGAAGGGAGGAGCTGCCAGCAACGAGAGGAGAAACAGTTAACTGTGTCTCTAGAATGGCTGGACATTTTTTCGTGGATTTGTTTTTATCTAGTAAATTCATGTGAACGAGGTCCTTTGGAATTTGCTCCTGAAGGAAATAAGTCAGTGTACTTCAAAGAAAAATGATCACAAGTGGCCTCTGAATAAACAAGAAATCTCACCCCCCTCCCCCAGTTCTCAGGTTTTTAGAGTTACCCCACGGCGCTCAGTGTTTGATTAGTTTCCTAAGAGCTGTTTTCAGGGTGTTTGGTGATTGGGCCAGGATTTATTTGATGGTTGCCTTTTAGTGCCAGGCAGTGGGCTAGATCCTGGAACTCCGGGCTGGAAAAGAGATAGCCACGTCCCAAGGGTCTTCGAAGCCCCTTCTCCCTCGTTCATGGAAGCAGCCCTGGGTCTGTTTTGCCATTTCATCCCAATTGACGTGACTGTGTCCGGCATTCCTGGTCTTGTTCTTGACTGGCTGCTTGACGGAGAAAGTCTGGAGCAGGACAGCCTCATCTGCGGCTGGGTCTGTGTGTGGTTCCGTCCTCGGCATGGTGTCTGCATTGTCCCTATCCTCTCTGTCCCTCAGACGTGGGTTTTTCTCTTCCCAAGCTCCCTTCTCTCCCCAGCGTGTGTTGCACCCCCTACAGTCACCCTGGGAGGATTTTAGAATCCCTCACCTCCTACTGCTGTTTAGGAATTCGCAGAATTCTTGCATCGGGAAAAGGAGAGGCTGTCCTTTCAAAAGCACTTTTTCCTTTCTTCCTGTTCCCACCTCCTGCCTTTCTACTGTCCGCACACACACCTCCACCCCAGGCCGAGGACGAGGACGGCTGACTTCATTTGGTTTATCCGTCCGCTCTCTTTGCAACTTGAGGGCTCAGCAAACCAGGCTTCCTAAAAAACCCTTCCATTTCTTCTCCCAGAATTCATCTTTCCTTGCTTAGTGTTCAAATATTACATTATTATTTTTGTTATTATTTTGAGTCAGGGTCTCACTCTGTTGCCCAGTCTGGGGTGCAGCGGTGCAGTCACAGTGCATCCCAACCTCGACCTCCTGGACTCAGGCCATCCTTCCACCTCAGCCTCCCAAGGAGCTGGGAGTGCAGGTGCGTACCACCACATCCGAGTAGTTTTTTGGTCTTTTTTGAGATGCAGTCTCACTGTGTTGCCCAAGCTGATCTTGAACTCCTGGGCGCAAGCAGATAGATTACTTTAAAATGCTTATCCACGCAAACACTGTTACAGGGAGGGGTCTTCTCTGTAGTCACTTCTTCACACTTTCAGATGCGACTAGCAGCTGCCTTGGAATGGAATATGAGGAGTTTCAGAGATGCGGTTTCTGGGCCTGCAGGAGGGACGGAGAAACTCTCATCCAGTTTACCCTACAGTCCTTGTTCCCATGGCCACGTCTTGGAGGTGAAATTAGTCCCCAGTGCTGCCGTCCCACCAGGGCTACAGGTGGTGGTGACCTTTGGTTGGGACAGACCCCCATGAACTCCTGATTCACGTGTGTTCAGGTGTCTCTGAAAGCGTCTGGACTTGACTTCATCCATAGAAGAAGGGTCAGCTAAGCTGCAGCACTTCCTTTTTTTGTATTTTCATGGAGAGCTAGATGCAGTCTGGCTGGCCATTTCCTTGGGGAGAGATCACTCTTGGGTACTGGCAGGCCTGGCAGACACCTGTAAACAAAGCCACAAACCCCACCTGTAAGTGCTAAGTGACTCATAAGAAAGTAGGGTGGAGAGCCGTATGTGGGGTATGCTAGAAAGAAGCTGTGGTTGACCTTGGCCTATATTTGCTTTGAATATGACATTGTCTCACTGTTTCCTAAGGCCATTACATATCGGATGCAAAATAGCTGATGAATGACATTCTTGGGATGTCATCCGGGGACCCACGAGTCCCATAAGGAAGTAGACCACTGCTTGTACTTCTTCAGCTTTGTTGTACATTAGGTGGCCAGTGGACTAGTCACATGATCAGGCCTCGCTGTGTTTGGAGGTCTGGGCTGGAATCCCGGCACCTGTAATTCACACGGGCATCTCGGACCCCAACATCGCCTCAAAGAATTGTTGTCGTTTTCAAAACTGTTCACTTTTCTTGAAGTACTTGTTTAAAAACCTTTCTGTTTCTTTTTCACTCAGTAAAAGTGAGTCATCGCACCTACTTAGCACCTAATTATTTACCACCACGATATTTTTATGGCATAAATTAATAACTTGCTAGGTCGAAGAAAATGGATAATTTTTAATTTGTTAAAATTGTGCTTACTACTACTGAGGGAAAAAAAGAGACTGACATGAGCTCTCTTTTTTAGTTCATTTGTTCATCAAATAGGTAGATGTGATCTAATGGCCCAAAAGGTTTGCTTCTATAGTAATAGCGTGACAGGCAGACTTCCATTGTTGTAGATTTACAATTTTAAACATCATATATATGTGATAGGATTTTTTTTTATATTAAAGGAGAAAAATGTTAACAGATTTTGGCTAACTTAGAAAAAAGGCAAGCCAAATTAGAGGAAAGTCAGCACTATAGATATTTCCCAAAAAATCCATTTATTATTTTTTGTAATAGACAACTAACTGTAAATGACACTTATGCAGAATGCTTAGGGAAAATAGCTAAGGATGTTATGAAATTAGCCTCAAAATTGGTCATAGGTAAGTATGTTTTTCCTAAGTACTCCGGTGATTTTGTTACTCTTTCTAATATTATTTCTGCTATCTTGTATGACTTATTTTGCACAAGCAGAGATTTTTAAAGGCTACCTGTTCTGTCAAAGAAATGCAAACTCCAACGTGTTGTGGTTTGATTTTGTGAGTTTCGTTTTGTATTTTTACTGTTCCGTCTGCAAAATAGTAAGATAGATATTAAGGATGTTTAGTTCTGTGTTCTGTGACCTTCGGAATCATAAAGCTGCTCTTGTCTGATGTGGGTTTTTCACATACATGTGACGTGTTGATCACATTGTGATATGCAGACCTGGCCCAGGTCTATTCAGAGCTACAGTTTCATAGGTGGCTCATGTGAGGCTTCAGCAAACATTTTGGCCATGGTAATAGACCCTCAATGCTAAGATTTCACATATTTTATATTTCACTTATTTTGTGCTTCTGTTGAATCCTGTATATTTAACTTAATAAAATTAAAATGCAGAGAGAAAATCAGTTAAAGGCTCTTCTATGTTTTATAATAGGTGGCCCAAAGAGGAAGAATATGCATGGAATTTAGATCATTTTATTTACTTGTTTTCACATGTCATAGTATATTTCATTTTACCATCGAAATTACTAAAGCCTACTTTTGTTTAGAATTTTTGGGAAGATGAAAATTTAATCTTTAGAGAGAATCAAACCTCTTTTTTTATTGTTTTTATTTTTATTTATATATTTTTTTTGAGTTGGAGTCTCACTCTGTCGCCCAGACTGGAGTGCAGTGTCTGCTCTCGGCCACCGCAGCCTTGACCTGCTGGGCTCCGGCGATCCTTCCGCCTCAGCTTTCCGAGTAAGCTGGAACTACAGGCGTGCGCTACCATGCCCAGCTTATTTTTTTTATTTATTGTAGAGATGAGGTCTCGCCAAGTTGCCCAGGCGGGTCTCGAACCCGCGGGCTCAGGCTATCCACTCACCTCAGCTTCCCAAAGGCGTGGGATTACAGACTGAGCCACTGAGCCCGGCTAAACCTCTTTTATTTTAATGAAGAAAGTAGTTAGATCTTTAATTATGAAATTATTTCTCAGGATATTAATAACCATTTCTTTTCCTGTGAACTTTTTTCCTCATCACAGAATCTTGATTGGTGAAGTTTCATTTGAAGGCATATCCCACTGCCAACAGTCCAAGAATATCCATAACTTCTGGAAAGATTCAACAACATATTGCTTGATTGGATTTTTAAAAATATTTTATCTTAAAGATGTGTGGTACAGTTCAGGATTAGGTATACAAGTGGTTTGATTGGGTTTTAAGTTACATTGTTTGTAAGTTTATTGGGTGTGAATCATTATACTGATTAGTATCCGTTTTTCTGGATGTAGATATGTGCTTCCTGTGGTTCATTCATAGATTCGTATTCAGTCTTTAAATCATTCACTAATTTCATTCTTCAAATACTGAATATCAGTTTTGTGTCAAATGCTTGCACAACTTGGTGCTGGCGGTACACGCTTTCTCACCACATGCGTGGAGTTGCGTTCTGTCTGGTGGAAGATACAGGAAGTAGGAAGCAGGCCAAGAGAAAGACAGGGTCCCATGAAGAGCTCCTAGCAGGTAGGGACACAGCAGAGAGGAAGTTGGGGAAATTGACATTTAAGCTGAGATCCGAATGATCAGGGGGAGACAGCCAGGCAAAGGGAGCTGGCATGAGAATGGTATGGAGGCGTGTTCGAGTCACGGGAAGCCAGATCTGCAGAAGGCAGAGAAAGGATTGTGCGTCTCCTTCCTAGCACTGGAAGGGGAAGGGTGTGAGGAATAGGCTGTACGTGCACTTAAGAGCCAGCTCACGAAGGGCCGTACAAGCCATGTTCAGCGCTTTGTCATTCATTCAGCAAACACGCCTACAGCATTGACCATGTGTCGGGTGCTTGGGATACATCAGGGAACAAAGCAGAAAGGTAATGCCTGCCCTGGTAGAGCTTTTCTTCCAGCGGGGCGAGATAAATGGCAAACATGTCGCTAGTAGTTTTGAAAATGGGCCAGAAGTATGGTCCAAATGATTACAGATTCCGTATTTGCCAACATTATTGAGCCAAATCAAAGACTATTTAATACAAATAACTTTGCAATCATTTCCAGTCCTGAGCCGATAACTGCAGATAGACTTATACATAATTCAGCGTTTTACAGGGATAATTGGGGATTACCTATAGCTTATGTTTGTTGGTCACTCACACTGTATCAGGCGTTGGACTAAGCCATACTCACAACACACTTGAGCAACAGTACTGAAGTTCAGTGCAGTCTGTATTTCAAGTTCACCAGGTAGGTACCTCTTAAGAGTAGAAGGCTTATCGGTAATGTTAGGTAAGAATTCTTGAGAGGCGATCCGTATGGAGGGGTTTTCCGTATGGAGGGGTTGTCCTATATTTCTGTTTTGGAAACGCATTACCAGAACCAGAAATTTTTCTTGGAGCCTTTGATCAATATCACCAAAACAGAAAAATCTCAAGATTTTACAATGCAAAGAAACAAATAAATAGTCTACATAGTCATTGAACTAGACATTTGCCTGTCACTCAAGATCGATTATTGCCAATGAGCAATTTTTATGACAGTGATCACTTTTTTGGGTCAAAGATCAAAGAGGATTCTAGAAGTTTGTATATAGACGCAAAACTAGAAATGTAGTTGAGCATAGTGAAAGGAGAAAGACTTACCTAATGCAAATTAGAGAAGAGTTGAATGAAACTTTTATGCGTCGGAAGCATTTGAAAAAAAATTCTTTTACTCCGGAAATCCCAGGCTGATGTGTTTTATTTTCTTCAGAATAAAAGTCACAAGTGGGTAAAATTATGTTTTTAAGTGTCAGCCTCTACTGGCCAACTACTGAAAGGGGAGACAGCTGAAGAGGAAATGGCACCGTTGACATTGTGTGCATGGATAGTTGGGCACGTAAGGGCCACCAGCAGAGAGAAAAGTGTAGAGGGAAGAGGTCATAAACCGGGACGCCTTGCTTGGAACTGTTAGGTTGGTGCAAAAGGAATTATGGTTTTGGACCACGGATTTTAAAACATTATAACTCGGCTCAAACACGTCTCTATTAATCAAAATTGGAACCCGGATAATCAACCCATTTTTTTGCCAATGAGAAAGAAGTTCGTTTATTCCTGTAGCGTAAAAATTTACGCTTCGAGCTTCAATGAACTCTTGGAAAGCCTTCTCTGCATCCCGCTGGTTGTGGAAGGAAGCGTTGTCCTTGCAATAAGTTGTCGAGATGCTTGAAGAAGTGGTCGTCGGTTGGCGAGAGACCGGGTGAATATGGAGGACAAGGCAAAACTTCACAGCCCAACCCGTTCAACTTTTGAAGCGTTGGTTGTGCAACGTGCCGTCGGGCATTGTCGTGGAGAAGAATTAGGCCCTTTCTGTTGACCAGTGCCGGCTGCAAGTGTTCAAGTTTTTAGTGCATCCCATCAATTTGTTGAGCCACTTTCTCGGGTGGCATGGCTTCGCCGGGATTCTGTAGTGGATCAGACTGGCAGCAGGCCACCACGTGGTGACCTCTTTTTTGGGTGCAAGTTTGGCCTTGGGAGGTGCTTTGGGTCTTCTTCTTGGTCCAGCCACGAAGCTGGTCATATACAATCCACTTTTCTTTGCATGTCACAGTCCAATGGAGAAGTGATTCATTGTTGTTGTATAGACTAAGAGAAGATGACACTTAGAAACGATGATTTTTTTTAAATTTTCTGTCAGCTCATGAGGAACCCACTTAGGCAGCTTTTTCACCTTTCCAATTTGCCTCAAGTGCTGAGCAATTCTAGAATGGTCGACGTTGAGTGTAGCTTTAAGAAGATCAACTTCGATAATTGCTCTCTGATTGCTCTCCATGGGTCGTTGTCAGCTTCCGATGGGCGGCCACTACACTCCTTATCTTCAAGGCTCTTGTCTCGTTTGCAAAACCGCTTGAACCACCACTGCATGGTGTGTTCATTAGCAGTTTCTGGGCCAAATGTGTTGCTGATGTTGCAAGTTGTGTCTGCTACTTGATGACCCATTTTGAACTCAAGGAAGAAAATTGCTCGCATGTGCTTTTTCTCTAACATCATTTCCATAGTCTAAAATAAATATAAAATAGACAGCAAGTGATAAATCATTAGCAAAATACATAAAGTGAAAAGTGCGCATTAAAATTATGGATAACACGACCATATTTATTTAAGAATATATTCTAATATCAAATGACAAATATTAACAATACAAAAACGAAAACTAATACAGTTTAGTAGCAAAAGCAAAAAACCATGGGGTCCACTGAGGTGATCTATTTTCTCCTCTGTGAACCTAAAGCAAATATGTAGTGTTGAAAATGTGTGCTGCTTCTTGCTTAAATGTTGCTGTCATCCGTGGCACACACAGTTAGGTGTCTTTGGTGAGGCATTCAATCTCATGGTCCTCAAGTTTCTCAGTCCAGATCACCGAAGGCATGCTTTTTTTTTTTTTTTTTTTGA
>NW_007245663.1:635731-646348 GCF_000164805.1 Carlito syrichta | reverse complement strand
TGCCAAGTTGCCCAGGCGGGTCTCGAACCCGCGGGCTCAGGCAATCCACTCACCTCAGCCTCCCAAAGCACGGGATTACAGACTGAGCCACCGAGCCCGGCAGGGCATGCATTTTCAAAGCAGCCCAGATCAAGGCCTGGTCTTTATGTCTGTGGCACAAATACACAGCTCACTTGTCTATGTAAGAACAAATTAAGTTTGTGCTCCATCAGCACTAAATTATAAATAGTGACAGTGACCTTTGGCCAACAGTGCCCATGGTGCTTATTGCTAATATCCATAAATGTTTATCAGTATTGTCCTAATCCAGTAACAATAGCCTCCGATCATCGTGCTTTTTCTATGTGCCAAACACTGTGCTGTTATTTGCATATTTTTTTTCTTACAACAATCCTTCGTGAGGAGTAATTATCATCTTCATTTTACCTAGATGGAAGATGAGGGCCAGAAAGGTTAAAATAATCTAGCCAGCTGGGCTCCTTGGCTCAACTTGTCATCCCAGCACTTTGGAAGGCCAAGACGAGTGGATTGCCTGAGCTCACGGGTTCAAGACCCACCCGGGCAACTTGGTGAGACCTCATCTCGCCAATAAATCAAAAATTAGGTGGGCACGGTAGTGCACGCCTATAGTTCCAGCTACTTGGAAGGCTGAGGTGGAAGGATCGCCAGAGCCCAGCAGGTCAAGGCTGTGGTGGCCAGAGCATGCCAGTGTACTCCAGTCTGGGCAACAGAGTGAGACTCCAACTCAAAAAATAATAATAGTAAAATAATAATAATAATAATATCTGGCCAGAGGACCACTCTTGGTTGTGGATGTGTTTGGAATTTGCACCACAGTTCTGCCAGACTCTGAAACCCGTGTTCATGGCCAACAGACTCGATTTTCCTGGACAGAATGGGTAGATGTGACAGGCAAAAAGTATTAGACGTAAATGTAAGTTACAAGGATGATACGGCCACACCAGTGGCTAGCTGTGCTTTTTACTTTCCTCTTCTTAAAAAAATATATTGCTGTACACCGCTAAACCATAGGCATGATCATTTTAAAAGACCTTGCAAGAGGAATTATTAAGGGTCAGAAAAGTCGAGGGAAAATATCATCAGCGTTATTTTTTAATAACGGGTAAGTGAGGGTGATAAGCACAGACCTGTTGCTTTATTAATCGAAATATGTGCATCTGGTAAGGACTCTGATTTGCCAAGTCCACTGCTGGCCTGGAATGAAACTCCTCTGTGGAATTCAGGTCAGTGTTTACACCCAAGCAGTTGATGATCTTTGACAAATTTGAGCAAAATAGTAGGAAAGCACTTAGGAACAATTTAGATAATCGGAATGAAAGGAGATTGAGAGGAGCCCATATTCTCAGGGGAGGGGGCGAGCGGAGCAGGGGCGTTTTCGGACCGATTTTGTGCCTCGAGTTCGTCTGTTTGCGTTGGGGGATGCCCTGCGTCCGTCCTCTTTCACACACAGGTTTGCATCCTGTCTCAGCCGCTCACACTCCCCGGACTCCTTTGGCGTGTGGGGAGCATGGGGCCAGGAAGGGCGGCCTCCCAAGGTGGTGGAGGGCCGGACACCTCGCACGAGACTGGACACGCGGCCGATCTTCAGAGGGCCCTCGGGCTCTCTTCCTTCTGCCCCTCATCTGGCCTGATGAAGAGCACGGTCAGGCATGGGTCTGTGTCCAGCACTGCCAAGGAAGACTGTCATTTTATTTTTATTTATTGGTATTGTTTTTGAGTCGGAGTCTCACTCCGTCACCCAGACCGTAGTGCTGTGGCTGCTCCCGGCCACCGCCGCCTCGACCTGCCGGGCTCCGGCGATCCTTCGCCTCAGCCTTCCGAGTAGCCGAATTACAGGCAGGCGCCACCACGCCCGGCTGATTTTTTGATTGATTGTAGAGATGAGGTCTCGCCAAGTTGCCCAGGCGGGTCTCGAACCCACGGGCTCAGGCCATCCAGTCTCCTCAGCCTCCCAAAGGCGCGGGATTACAGGCTGAGCCAACGAGCCCGAGTTTATTTTTATTTTAATTTTATTATTATTTTCGAGTTGGAGTCTCACTCTGTTGCCCAGACTGGAGTGCAGTGGCCACTCCCAGCCACCGCAGCCTTGAACTGCTGGGCTCCAGCGATCCTTCCATCTCAGCCTTCCAAGTAGCTGGAACTATAGGCGCACGCTACCACGCCCGGCTGATTTTTTTTTTTTTTTTTGATTTATTGTAGAGATGAGATCTCACCAAGTTGTCCGGGTGGGTCTCCAACCCAAAGGCTCAGGCAATCCACTCGCCTCGGGCTCCCAAAGTGATGGGATGACAGACTGAGCCACCAAGCCCGGCCAAGACTGTCATTTTAAGGTGCTGGGAACCTACGTTTCCACATGAACTTTCCTGTGAATTTCACGGTGTTGACATCCCCACCCTACCTTTGGGCAGCTCCCGTTTCTCTAGTTGCTGTGTCTTTGGCCGACCTTCTGACTAGTTGACCCACTGCCTGTGAGTGATTTTGAAGCCCAGGTGGTGTCATAGTAAAATCCGTTGCAATAAAAGAAATGTTGAGGCCGGGCTTGGTGGCTCAGCCTGTCATCCCAGCACTTTGGGAGGCTGAGGCGAGGCTGAGGCGAGTGGATGACCTGAGCACATGGGTTTGAGACCAGCCTGAGCATGTTGACGAGACCTCGTCTCTACAATAAATCAAAAACTAGCCGGGCATGGTGGCATGTGCCTGTAGGCCCAGCTACTTGGTGGGAGGCTGAGGTGGAAGGATCGCTGGAGCCCAGCAGCTCGAGGCTGTGGTGGCAGAGAGCATGCCACTGTACTCCAGGATGGGCGACAGAGTGAGACTCCAACTCTTAAAAAGCAAAAAGAAATGTTGGCTCCTGGGAGACCCCACCAAGACCTCCACTCTGATGGCTTCTCCTCAGACTGTGGGAAGAGATGGCCTGTGTCCGACTCATCTTTCCCTCTCGTCACCACCTGCCACCATCGACCGTCGTCTTTGCTTCAGGACCTACTGGTCAGATGGAAACCCAACACTCTGCCTCACCCTGCCTGGATCATTAGTCTTCTGAGGAGAAAAGACATAGGAAGGAAAGCAGCAGCCCAGGGAACAGAGGTTCTGGAAGTTCCCTGGGCCGCTGGTTCGAGACCAGTCTGGGAAACTTGGCAAGATCTCGTCTCTCCAATAAATCAAAACTTAGCCGGGCATGGTAGCACACATCTATAGTTCCAGCTACTTGGAAGGCTGAGGCAGGAGGATCGCTGGAACCCAACAGATCGAGGCTGCGGTGGCCGGGAGCATGCCACTGCACTCCAGTCTGGGCAACAGAGTGGGATTCCGACTCAAAAAAAAAGGAAAAGAAAAAAAAATCGTGGAATTGACTGTGCCCCTCCAGGAGACTCCCTAAACTGCCTGGGAGATGCGAGACCATGCAGTTTTGGGAAAGCTCCTGGACTCTCCTATAAGGGGGTGAGTCACAGGCCTGAAGGGACCCCAATTTCACATCGCCCCAAGAGTCGTGGAGTGATCTATGAGCCATCTTGGATCATCACTGCCAGAGAGGAGAGGACCCACACGCACGTTCTAAAGCAAAGGGAAAATAAGTTGGGCAGAGAGAGAAGACGAAAGAAAACAGAAAGAGTTAAAGGTTCCAGAAGAGGCAAGTTAGGATATGCTGGAAGATGTCCATGAGGAAGGTTGTCCAGACATTGACGAGGCCCACCTTCTCCTAAGGCATGGGGGACGAAGCCAGTTGGAGCTGAGTTGTGGGTGTTCTGAGCTCACCTAGTTCAAATCATGCAACACCTCAGAGAACCTGCGAGCTTAGGTATTCCATTCGTCTCGGCCTCCCAAAGTGCTGGGATGATAGGCTGAGCCACTGAGCCCGGCCGATTTTTTTTTTTTCTAGCCCTGTTCTTTCTATCCTTTAAAACCTGTCTCCTTCAAAATCCACAATGTAAAAAGCATCTGGCTTGCCTTCTGTTTTGCTCAGTCCTCTTTTCTCTTACTTGCTGCTGCTTTTTCTCTTCGGACTTTGTTAGGTGTAGACACAGGGGGAGCTTGGAATTTGGGGCTTGAGTGAGCTTTGATGCCCAGCATCTCTGCTCAGTGACTGTGTGACCTTGGGCCATTCCTGTGTCTTCAGCAGGACATCCGCCTTACAGGGGTGTGTGGCTAGCCAGTGGCGTTTTTGAACTGGGATCTCCAACATAATTGTTTGTGCTCTGAGAATCTGCCATTCCCAGTTTGCTGGTGGAAAACTTGGGAGTTATTCCCTTTGCCAGGGTTGTGGCCTCTGCATCAGCACTTGCCCCACTGACTCACGGACCCTTCCTGTAACAAATCATGACCAGTTTGGCATGGCAAGCACTGGAAGGGAGACATTCTCTCCAGTGAGCCAGAAAACGCAACAGGGTCCATCTGTGATTGATGGAGATAAGAGTGTCTGATCTACTTTTCTGTCTGCCAGAAAAATATTTTTCCTTGACAGCTGGAGACATCAAAGGTCTAAAACTGTGGATTCAGGGAGTTGACTATTCTAATGCTAATATTATATAAAAATATACCATGGAACATTTAAAGTCAATACGTCTAATTTCCTCTGTCTGGTAATCCCCAGCCAGCCGTGTGCAGAGAGGAATTCCAGTCACAGAGGTTTTCACTCCAAGAAAACAGGAACCCATTACCTGCCTATGAACAGCTGAGCACGCCAAGCTTTAATAGGTTGTGATAGGCCAGAAAAGGTGGCTCAACGCTTATAATCCCAGCACTTTGGGAGGCCAAGGTGAGAAGATTGCCTGAGCCCGTGGTTTTGAGACCAGTCTGGGCAACTTGGCAAGACCTCATCTCTACGATAAATCAAGTAAAATTAGCCAGGCATGGTGGCTCATGCCTGTAGTTCTAGCTACTTGGAAGGCTGAGGCGGAAGGATCGCCTGAGCCCAGCAGGTCCAGGCTGCGGTGGCCGTGAGCGTGCCATGGCACTCCAGCCTGGGCGGCAGAGTGAGACTCCAACTCAAAAAAAAAAAAGAGAAAGAAAAAGTTTGTGGTAGATCATGTCAAGATCTAAACAGTGGAGTCTTCAGATTTTGGGAATTAGGAGCAAATTGCCTGGATTGAGAAAGACTTACTGATGAGCTGACCAAATAAATGGGATTTTTAAGAGTTTTCAGGGAAGAGATGGAAGTCTCTGATTGAGTGACAGCAATCTGAGGGTCTGATGTATCACCAATTACCGGGGAATGGTACGCATTTTGTCATGAGCCAGACATGAAGTCTAGTCATTCGTGTTAGGCAAAAATGAGGCAGGACTTGTGACTTCTGCAGGGACCCCCAAAGGAAAACTCGGGAAGACTATGAAATTTGTGGTCCTGGTGTATGATGCTACGTGTGGTCCTAGCTATGACCTAGGGTGGTCCAGTCCGACAGATTCAGCCACTGTGTCAATGTGCTTCACTTTGAACAACCCTTGCTAAGGACTCAGTTCTCTTGTGTACCTTCTGTGGGCCTTTTAAGGTTCTTGTTTTCTTATTTTTTACTTTAATATATTTACTCATTTTAAAAAAAAATTTTAGAGACGAGGTCTCACCAAGTTGCCCAGGCTGGTCTTGAAGCCCTGAGCTCAGGCAATCCCCTTACCTTGGCCTCTCCAAGTGCTGGGATGACAGGCTGAGCCACCACGCCCGGCCATATTTCCTCATTTAAGATTTGCATCATTGTAGCTATTCATTGGTGACGTATATTTCATATCCTTGCTTTTGCAATTTTTATTTAGTTTTTTCTTTTTCCCACTTATGTCTATTTTCTGTAACTTGTCTTCTTTTTTATTTTCTGCTTTTGTCTGTTGAGGTATTGTTGTATATCTTCTTCTGCTGCTGCTGAGTAGACCTCTCATTGATTCACCAAAATATTTCTTTCGTATCAATCAGGAGGTGTGACAATGCCTTCCAGCTTACAAGCCTCAAACTAAGGGGTGAAGATTGTTTCTTGACACTAAACATTATTCATCCTCCTAATTTTGCGCCATGTAGGCTGAAATCCGTTCTCTGTGATGAAGTGGAGACAATTTCTCTGAGCCTTTCTACTCTTTGAAGTGAAATAACGAGACCTACCTCACAGCCTAGTAATGAAGGTTAAGTGTGATCTATACATCTGGCACAGAAACTAGGAAAATAGGCGAGTCTTAATAAATGTACTCTTATTTCTTTTCCAATTTCTGTGAAACCCCAGCAAACGTTAGAAAACGCCTAAGTTGGAAGGAGAAGATTGTGAGTTTGGTATTAAGTTTGAGGTACTTTTAGACCACCGAAGTGAAGATGTCCAGTAGGCAGTTGAATTTATGGGCGTAAAGTTCCGAGGAGTGGAGGCTGTGCTGCTGAAGGGGTCTTCAGAAGATGCCAGTTGAAAGCATGAGATTGCTTATGGGGTATTTATTGAACACAAAGTGGACCTAGGGCCTAGAACCAAAGGATTCTCAAGATTTGAGGGCCTTCAGGTGAGAACAAAAGAGCATGCCCAAGGACTGAGAGAGAGGGAAACGGAATGTCTTAGAAGCCATGCCAGGGACTTTTTTTTTAAACAAGGAGAGGATAGGTGCCTTTTTGATCAAGGAAGATGGAAACTCAGCATTGTCTGTTGGCTTTAACAACTCCGTGGTCACTGCTGACATTTTCAGAGAGTGTTCCTGGTAGGGCCAGGTGTCGTGACTCATGCCTGTAAACCTTGGAAGCCAAGGCAGGAGGATTGCTTGAGCCCAGGAGTTTGAGACCAGCCTTGGTAATAGAGCATGACCTTGTCTCTAAAAAATAAAATAATAATTAAAAATTAAAGCATTGAACATATTTTTCTTGGTGAAACCATGGAGTAGGAAAACCCTACTCCCCATTCCACAGAACTGAGGTCACTTCTCTCTGACCTGGCAAAGCATTCATTTTATATACTTCTAATGTGCTTCCCCCCCCCGCTATTGTTCATAACTATAGTTGTTTGTACCTAAGTTGATTCCCATAATAAACGATCAGTTTCCTGAAGACAGAGGTCATGCAAAGTACCATAGGAATTCCACCTAGTAAGTGTGTAATGGCTCATTCCTCAAGTCATTAGTTCTCAAGATAAGCAAAACACATTTCTTTGATTATCCATTCATTCGTCTGTGGAACAGTTGTTGACTTCCTGCTCCCAAATATGCGCCATGTACTGTTTTGGCAGTAGGGAACCAAAGGTAATCCCTTTCTGCGTGAAACTTACATTGTGGTGGAGGCATGACAAAGACCTCTGATAACGTCTTCACATATTTATTCCTCGCAACAATAGCAAGATGTAGGTGTTATCACTAGTCCTGTTTCATTAATGAGAAAATGGAGGCAGTAAGATACTCAGAAACTTCTTGGGGTTATCAGTTCATTAGAGGTAGATCTAGGATTCAAACCCAGGCCGTTTGACTCCCAAATCCATGCTGTTAGTCATCCCGCTGTACACCAAAGTATTTGGCATGGGGTAAATAGTAAATATTATCAATATAATTAATAGTAACGATTTCTCAAAGGAACTGAGGGAGCATCTACTCCAATTCAGATGGAAAAACAGACATGCATACCACTAGACAAAACTAAGTTGAGAAGCCAACGTTCCAGGCTCCCAATCCAATGTTTTCCCTTCATGTAGTGCCCCTCTAAGGGAAGGAGAGCAGAGGAAGAGGGCAACGTGGAAAAAGAGTGAAGGAACAGGCAAGGATAAGGATGTGCAGAAGAGAGAGGGGAAGAAATTCAACCCGTTTGGTTTGGGGTTTTTGATGCCACCACACTGTCTGGTTTATAAAGCTTCCCCCCTTTGTGTTCTCAAGAGTGAATGTCCTTGAAATAAGAATATTTTCATGCAAAATAACATTTCACAGATCAATGAAAAATTATTCAGGACCTAGAAGACCCTTCTTACTTAAAAGCGAAAGACAGTATTTTGGAAAGAACATTATTGTGAAGACAGTGGTTAGGAGACACACTAGAAGCTTT
Organism: Carlito syrichta; assembly: GCF_000164805.1. Classification (NCBI taxonomy): domain Eukaryota; kingdom Metazoa; phylum Chordata; class Mammalia; order Primates; family Tarsiidae; genus Carlito; species Carlito syrichta. Next base: position 638,349 of record NW_007245663.1, on the reverse strand, counting down.
GTTTACCAACAGCCAAGTCTTTGAGGAGAGAGAGAGAGAGAGAGAGAGAGAGAGAGAGAGAGAGAGTGTGTGTGTGTATTTGAATGATGTATATAGAAGTTTTATATACATCATATTTATTTTATAAAATACTGGCGATATTGAAGTTTACTTTGTGCATACGTTGTGGGGAAGAGGATATTGAAATATTTTTCTGGGATGGAAAAGTTTTTGTACTTACATGCAAGGCTGCGCTAATATCAAGCACCACATTTAAGCACCACAAATATACACTAAGCAAGGGACAGATGCACAAGGAATTTAAGCAGAGTTTTTCTAAATGGCAAATAATTAGAGGGGAACAGATGCCTATGGGCAGCAAAGGATGAAATGAGGTACCAGGAATTTTAAAAGGGAGATGGAAATACATATGTAGAATGCAGTTGCTGTCAAGGATGTTGAAGCCTAGAGGGTGTGCTGTCCCATAGTTTTCTATTTTTGTGGGTTTTGACTTAAATTTTGTGCTCTCTTTACCTGTATTCCCCAAAGAAATCTATCATGCTAATCATTTGAAGCAGGAACTTTTCTTTCGAACCTCAGTTTTAGATTGTCTGTGGTCTCTTTCTTCCACCTCCCTAGAGTCTTGTCCTTTCCCAGGACTGCCAGGATATAACATTTCATAACCATGTCAGTCCTCATTTATTTATTACTCACACCCCATATACTGCCAAAAGACTTTTTAGGTAGCCTACCAATAAAGAAATCACATACCTACGTAGGTAATTTTTTTCCTGGTGTGTCTCTTAGGATGAATACATCCCTCCCCTAGACACAACTCTGCTGTGAGATGGATTGGGTCCATCAAAGAACTGTTGCGCGAAGTCTTGGTTTCCAAAAGACAACCAAACGCCAAGAAGAAAGTGGAGTGTTAGGCCTTTCCCATCTTCCTGTAGAGTGGTAGTTTAAACAGCAGGGGCCCCGAGCAAAGTGATTCAGCAACCCAGCAAAGCTGAGCCTTAGCACCTGATCATTATGCTTCAGGTTTAAGATTTACCTGTTGTGCTCATTGTAACAAAAGAAATGAAATCTCTGTAATTATATTGGAAGGAGGAGGAGATCGTGTTTTAGTTCCTTTGATCTTGAGCTAGAATAGGTTCTGCTTTTGGAAATTTAATTTGAAAGAACCCAATGTACACATCTGCTTTTTGCACTGCAATTTCTATTGAGCTTGAAAATAGAAATTTACTAATGCAAATGTGTAGAGTCAGTTCCTTAAGGAAAAAAATACACATGCAAAACACAAGGTGATCCTTTCTACATCACTGTGGAAGATTTCAGTGAATATATTTTGTGGGTTTTTTTCCCTTAAGTTCAAAGTTGAAGTTGCTTGCTAGCAAGGACTAAGCATAAAAATTACAGGATACATTGGGGGAATGGCAAGGTTTGTGATGACTTCAATGTTTAAGCGTTTCTAAAGGACAAATTCATTGGTGAAGAGATGGGAAAGCATGCTGAATCCTCAAAAGAAAAAACATAAGCCCCGAACAAGTGCGTCATCAAACCATTTTGAGAACATGTTTGAATGGATGGTAGGGCCCATGCTAAGAGACAAAGCTTTCATTTCAATGAATCCAATCTGCCTAGTGTTCTGTAAAATTGCCTCTGCCTGTAAGTGGAATGGCACGCAGATTTTAGGTAGGACATTTTGTCACTCAACTCGGTTTCATTTTTCTGCCATTACATGAAACAGCGCATAAATGATAACTTGACTTCGTCCTTAAAGTGGCTGGATTGCGTGTTCTATTTTGATTAAGTTTTTCTTGTTCTTAGTGTAAATTTTCCTGTAAAGCCTAAAATGTCATGAGCATTTTGGGGTAGAAATCCTTTAAGCTATTTCGCACTCATAGAGTTATTCTTTGTAGGGTTTGAGTGCCATCCTCAACTCCTCCTCAACTCCTAATGGACAAAATAAATTATAAATCGTTGAGAACATTTAGTCAGTCTTCAGATGAGCAGTCGTCTCGTGAAGTGAGGGCAAGTATCCATTTTCAATACTTTGAGGGAATGGAGCCGATCCCTGATAATATTTGTGCTATATCAAAAGATCTCAGAAGCTGTTATAAACTACCTAGGCTTAAGAAGGAATCTGTGATGAAAGAATCCATTGGCTCAATCACACCAGCCTATTTTTTTTTTTTTATGTGATGTGATAAGATTTTTTAAAAATGTGGTAGGTGGGCGTCAGTGGTGTGTATTGTCATTCTAATTCCCCTGGCGACTTTCTTCCTCCCGGAGAGTTTATTCTGGGGGGAGGGTGGTGCGTGTTTGTTTTGTTTCTGAAGAAAGGAAAAGCCGAAAGCCACGGAAAGTTGGGCAGGGGCTGAGAAATCCCGAGCTTCAGGGCGGGAGCCGCGCCTCGCTTGTTTGGGTTTGAGTTGGCATTGCGGGTGGCGTTGCCGGTATAAGCTCGCGACCCTTGCGGCGTGTGCAGTCTCACGCGGGCTCGGCGAGTCCTGGGTGCGTCTGTGCTGTGGGACGCCAAGGGCCACGGGCGGGATCGGAGACCCGAGATCTCGAGACCCACGTGGCTCCGCGGAAGCTTTGGGGTAACCGGGGTCTCGTTTCAGCCACTTGGCGGG
>NW_007245663.1:609225-634218 GCF_000164805.1 Carlito syrichta | reverse complement strand
TGGTGGGGGTGGGATGGGGGAGAGTGGAAGCGAAATTTGTTTTTTTTCCACCCAAAAATGCTGATCGGTTCCTGGCATTCTGATGGCTAATTATGCATCGGAGAGCTTCGACAGCTGCATTCATCATCATAAAATGTAATAATTAATGACATTCCAACAAAGAAAAATATGCAAATGAGGACTCATTAGCATTTTCATATTCAGCTTTGATAATGCTTTTGCTGACAAGGTTGTAATTAATGAAAATTCATGTCGCAGTCAGGAGATTGGATCGGTTTCATTCCGCTCACAATTCCCAAATGCTTGCATTATGGAAAATCGGCAGCTCTGCCAACTTTTCAGGGAAGAAAAAAACACACACACACACACTAAAAGCACCAGATGCAAATTAATGGTAGGGAGTCTTTAACTCTTTAAACCACCCCCCTCAATTTCCCTCGGAGGGAGCATGCGATGAGGGCTAGCCTAAGAACTAGATTCTCTCTCTTTTTTTCCCCTCTAAAATAATGGGAAAGTACTTTTGTTTGTGACCCAAGTCTGAGAATTTCTGGCAAACTTTTTTTTTTTAATACCCCCAAACCAGAAACCCTCCACCTTTTTCTTTCTTTCCTTTTCCCTTTCAAGACTACTTAAATTTACATAGTAAAACATGTTAGGACAGCCAAGCCCCAGCGTGTTGTGTTCTGTCCTCTGGCTGGCAAATTTACGCCACAACAGTTTATTCATCCACATGGTTTTTGGCGACTCTTCATCACGTATTTGGGCTTAGATCTTCTGGTGCCTTCCTCTGCGTGCAGCCCGTAAGGTTGAAAGAAAAGCAAGTATTTGATTTCTCTATTCAGGGTGGGTTTTTTTTTTTTTCCTTTGGATGATAGTTGGTGTTTTTAAAGTGTCTTTTCTTTTGAATCTATCCCCTTTGTGATTTAGTGTAAGAGTTTGAGAGTGTGCCCATAATTCTCTCACTCAACACTTCTGGGTGTAGTTTTGCTTCAGATGTAATTTTAGGAGACACTACACAATCAAAATAGATACCCCAGAACAGAGAGATCGACAACTATCAAGTACAGAGAGCTACTAATTTATAAACCCTCTGTCTGTTGCTTTCAAATGTGAAACTTGAGATGGGCAGATAACCATTTGGTGCCAACCTGGTACCATTTTGTCATTCAAGCCTGAAGTTAAATGGAAGGTTCTATCTGGCCTTCAAGGTTAGAAAGAAAAACTTAAGAGCTCTGACTTGATTTCAGATTTGATCTTTAGGATAAAAAAATTGATTTTGATTAAAGCAGATATTTTTGCTCAGGCAGATTTTTTTAAAAGAAAAGCTTTGTATACTGATTAAGAAAAGGGAGAATAAAAGCATATTTCTTTATATACTGCAACATTTATAAGCATTTTTACTCTCAAGTGACTGAAACAACTTCTGGGAGTTCCTAAGATGTAATTTCCTGTTTGTTTAAAGTTAAATTGTAATTCCCAAAGTTGCTAGCCCGGCATAAATAAAGATTGTAAGTATGTCTTGTTAAGAAAAGAGATAAACTTCGATATGGAAGCTCTTAAGTTTTTAGAGAATCTCAGGAAAATAGAAATTATATCAGATATCTAATGAAACTTTTTAAAGTAAATGTTTTTCTCTGTTATGTGATCAAGAATGACTAGGTTTTTATATCTTATCAAACTCTCAGTTCCAAGAAACCAAATTTCATTTCAGATTCTTGCTTCTTCCAGCTTTTGGTCACAGTTTATACATGAGAGAGAGTGTGTGTGTGTGTGTGTGTGTAAATGTGTGCGTGCCCATGCCTGGAGATGATGGTGGCTCTGTCCCCCTTTTCTTTGACATCTATTGTGTCACTGTAGCAGGCAGGCGAAGGTTTTACTTTTTTTCCCTTTTAGTTTATTTCTTTTTTATGCGGGCAAACTGCCCATCCAGATGGTAGAATTTCACCTGTAAGCAATCTGAAACGATAGGTTAATTCTGACATTTTATAGAGCTTTTTCCTTTTCTTTTCATACAGTACAACTAAATGCAGAGTAACTGTTCAAGATGCTATTTTCTTTTCTTTTTTTCTTTTTTTTTTTTAAGCGCTTCCTGCTGTGATTGGTTCTTTTTTTCCCCCCAAATCTGAATTTGGGGCTCAACTAAAATCTGTGGCTTTAGGCATTGAGCTGTTATTGTCAAACCCACATGTGATGAAATCTTTGCCCACTTATAATCTGTGAGAATGAGAAAGTGAGGCAGAGATCAAGTGTGGGTCTTTCACATTTCCCAGGGCTGAACGTTCCACTGGCTTTGATAAACTCACTGTTAGCTTTCTCCTCCCACCAAATTCGCAAATGTATACCAACTCCTACCTTCCTGAGTAATGCCTAGCCTGGGGATCAGCCATGGCAGTCCTGAGACTGGCTTTTGTTTTCAGTGTGGCTGGCCTCTGGTAGCTTCTGTGACTGAGGAAACTAGAGACATTCTTCAGATGATTTGTTGACCTGTTATCAAGGAATCCCTTTATTTCCAGAAGCAGGTGTTTGGGGGTGTTTTTGGAAGAAGGAGTGGAAGGGAAAAGGGACGTTGGGACTTATGTTGACTCATAATAACTGTAGTCAGGCTGTCTTTACACGGTAGTTTTGAATGTGGCACCTTTTTATTTCTAGAAAACCCTCATTTCCACGCGCTATTTCTTGAGTTGATAATAGCGATGAGCTCAGGGGCATCTTCTCCCTGGTATGTTCCTTTGGGGGGTCACTTTTGAAAGCGCTCCCTGCTGTTGTATCTGTTAGGGCTTGGGACCTTCGAGAGAGTATTATTCCTTTTTCTGTCTCCCGTTTTGCACACATGTTGATTCCTATGGGCATTTTCTTTTTACAGTGATGAGATTTTCACTGTCCAGCAGCAAGCCACATTTACTGAAGTTATTGAACTCTGAAATAGGAAACCTGTGGGTGATCAGTTTTACCTTCTGTGGAAGCTATTGCTGTAGTCAGTGAGAATTACAGTCCCATGACCGAGTCTTTTAAAGTCGTTGTTTGACTGAGACATGCAAAGGGTTTGTTTCAGGTGTTGCCACAAGATCACCGTTTGTTTGTGGACAGTGTAGCCGGTGCCCCTGCCGGTTTTCCCATTTACTTGCTTCTACATTTCCCTTGCAAACTTTCCCATTGGTTGGGGTCTGTGGAGAGATTTCAGTGGCTGGCTGGTGCAAATGTTAGGGGAAAACATTTGCGTATCAAAGCAGCCTAAATATTTGCAAAAATGTTTGCTTGAGAAAAAAAGAATCCACTTAAGATTAGGAAGTGGAACCTTTTAAAAGCATTTGTGATTTCCAAGTGTATTATTCATGAGCCACTGCCTAACCTGAATTTCAGGGGTCATGCTGGATTCCATATTTTTTAAAAGGTTGTAAGGTAATAAAGGTTTGCTTTATGATTAAGACCTGTAGCCTTTATATGGTATACACACTTAAAAAAAACACTTTAAAAGATAAGATATATTTTAAAACTTAATTGGTTATCATTTCATGCACCTATACAACAAAAGATACAGAGAAAGAGCCTCGTGAGGTGATGGGATGTTGAATAGCTCTAACCTCAGTCTTTCCTCTGGATTCTTCCTCGGTACACACAGTTGTGTTACTGTTATTACATGGCACTCTTTCTGTTGGAGTCTGTAAGCTTTCTTTCAGTGGTGGTGATTTGAATGTCAGGTCTTTCTCTTTTTTCTTGGTAAAGGGTTTGCTGTGGGCATTTTGGGGTGCAAATTATTAAAGTTGTAAATACACTTCACTGAGGATTTGGAAACAGTATGTCTAAAACTCAGTGTAGGCCAATTTTTCCAATTTGTTAACAGTGTAGGAGATGAGCATTGACAATTACTGTACTTAAAAGCCCCTCGGATCAGGTGTTATTTTACCATCTGGACATTTTAATTAGTAATAAAAATGTGGGTCTGGATACACAGAAATAGGATCTACAATACACAACGGCCCAATGCACTCTGTTGGTGCTGAGGTGTGTGTGCTACATTTTGTAAGAGAGAGAGAGAGAGAGAGAGAGAGTGTGTGTGTGTGTGTGTGTGTGTGTGTGTGTGTGTGTGTGTGTGTGATCGGTGTCATTATGTGTTGGGTGTGTATTTATTCCTTTTAGCAAATTCGGGCATAGGATTATGGCTCCTTTTTCAATGCCCCCAAATTTGACTACTTTTCTGACTTAAGAAGTAAAAATGGTCATCCTCAAGTTTTTGATGGTTATACTTTGTCAAGTAATATTTGGTCATGGCATCACAAAACATTAGAGCAAGGCTTGGGCAAAAGATGGGACTTCCTATCCCATAGCTGTGTGCTCTGTGACAAATAAGTTAACTACTTGAGTCTCCTTTTTTCCTCATATATAGAATAAAAATATAAATGTTAATATCTATAATACCTGCCAAACAGGCTTATAATGAAACTCGCATGAGCTTTTATTTGTGAACGCATTTAATAAAATATAAGGAGTTGGAAGAGTTGTTAACAATGGATTGTTAATATGAAATGCTGACTTTCAATTCATAACCCATATATCATCTTTCATAATTCAATAAATTGTCTCATACTTAAAGGAGTTGCAAGTTTAAGAATCCACGAGGTTATTCACAAATGGTATCTTGAAGACCACCAGAAAAATGTGTTCACAGTTTTCAACATGAAGCAGAATGCTTCATTTTTATAAAGTATATTTGCTCATTGAAATAATGTTATTCTTAATTAAGGCAGAAGCGGGTGCATTTGAGGGAAATAGTGACCCTCTGGAGAAATGGAGAGTGAAAATAGTTTAGGGAAATGAGTGAGTGTCTTCTCTTTGGGAAAAAATGCATGCATGTTTCTCTTAATTATTGTGAATTTTGTGTTTGCAAACCAGTGTGAATACTTACATGATAATCATTGTTGTTTGGAACCTACCTATTACTATACACAGACACATATAAATATATGTGTACATATATATGTATGTGCGCGCGCGCACACAGACACATATAAATATATGTGTACATATATATGTATGTGCGCGCGTGCACACACACACACACACACACACACATATATATGTGTGCTCAAGGATGCTTCATTTTCAGGAAATAGAGGAGTTGCTAAAATTATTACTGGACCGGATGAGTTTGGACCCTCTATAGAAAGCTTTATTATAGGTTCAGTTATCCCCCAAGAATTCCTCAAGAGAAATAAAAACATTTGTTTTGGTTTTCATTTAAAAGAATGCTAAAGTGGTGTTCCATGATATTAACTATTTTGGTCATTTTGCTAATTTCGTCTTCCTCTGCCTTAATGTAATAAATGCATCCCTTAAGTATAAATATTTGCATTGCATTGTTCCGAATGACAAACATTTGTTATTATAGCCAACTCGATTTTAATAATCAGAGTGTCATAGATTGCTTGGAAGACTTGTCTCTGGGATATGGTGTTAGCAGGGTGTGCAGATTTCCTTTTTGGTGTCATGCTAGGAGGAGATGATTTAAACGGAGGCAGTCCAGTTTGTTCATTCAATGGAGAGATGACAAGTAAACCACAGAAGAAACAGGAATATGTCGGTTACGACTGTTCAGCTTTTAAGATCTTTTAGACTTAAGAGTGGAAACGGGTTTCATTTAAATGTTCCAATCTAATGATCCATTTCACCTAAATTTTCTAATCTAGGGAACAGATAGGGCCTACATATTTTCTATGTTGAAATCTTAAAAATGAGGCTCTAGGTCCTCTTCTTCGAAACTCCATTTGATAAAAATGGCCTATAGATTTCAGTACCCATAGTCCTGAGATGAGAAATGGGGTTGTGGAGCTTCTTAAAAAATGATCTCATCAAAGGGATTCGGTTGCAAACTTGGGGGACAGCATTTAGACATCGATTAAAAAAAAAAAAAGTAATTCAAAGTAAAGTCTGTAGCCAAACTCCTTAATTGTGATGCATTTGCTGAGTTCCCCTCTTCCATCGTCGGGCCTGCTCTGATGCCATATGGCCTACCATGGAACATTTAACTTGTCAGATATAATGGATTGTCCTGGAAGCAGATTTTTGCTTTGAGCACTCCGCTCCTTCCTTGCATTTCACTCTCAGCTCCAGGCTGCAGGATGAAGGATTGTGGTGGAAATGCAAAGAAGAGACACGCAGTTGATTCCCTTAAGAGAGTGACCTATATGCCACCGAATTTTACCCACGTAAAGAGGCATTATCCCCGTCACTGGCCTTAGCAGGCTGCATGTCAGAATCATTTAAATTTGCCCGGACTTAACAGATTGTGCAAACATTTCAGAATTGGATGCTTAGGAACAATACAACATCGTCATTTTAACTTAGGCAGAAACGGTGTGGCCACATTGGCCAAAGGATGCGTATTATTTATGGTGACCTACATGTGACCTAAACCACCTGGTTTGTAGAACCTGTAAATTGAGTTCTTTTTTCAAGTCTAAGGAGAATGCTTAAGAAAAAAATCACCTGATGGAGGTGTTCCATCGCTTTATTGGTTTTGTTGATGAGTAGAGGTGAGGCTGAAATGGTCATTTAAGTGGAGGGACAGTGGCAGTTAATTATCCGACCAGCTCTCCAGCTTTTGCAGCTTAAGTGCAAACCTTCCATTCATTTTAACCTATTTGAAATTAGAGATTGGACGTCCTGTGGGTCATTCAGTTACTATCTTTTAAAGTAAATAATATGGTTTTTGTTGTTGGTTTTAATTTGGCGCTTACATGAGCTAATGGGTTGTTTTTTTTTTTTCCCTTCTTTCCAATCTGTGCTATTGTTTCTGAAATCACAAGCTTGGAAACCACTAGGAGAAATTTGTGACCTTTGCGTTTATAGGGAAACTTTCTCAAAAGAATACATGCCAAATGTACATGCACATACTTAGCTGAGGGTACTCTTCTGGTATAACCCACGATGACCCCAAAGCAAATATTATAGAGACCCAGAATAGACAATTTACAAGTAATCAATCAAGCACAAGCCATTGGAAAAGTAAGCAACTCATGTATCTCCGTTTAACCACAAAATGGTACATATTTGGTGGCTCTAGGGTTTCAGAAATTAATTCATAGAAATGTACACACACAAAAAGAGACTTATTTGCAAAGCGTAATTTAATATACTCACAAAAATGTGTTAATTATGTTAGAAACAAAATTTACTTTTACAGATTCATGTATTCTAAGTAGCTCCTAATATAAGTAATATAGGTCTATAAAAACTGCAAGTGGCCTTGAAAAAACCAACAGAAGCTCATTTCTATACAAATAATTACTCCTTTTCCATGAACAACTCTCCCAGAAGCAGCTAAGAAATCTGTTAAACTTGGTATTTAATAATGAGGTGTGCTTGTGTCTATTTCTGACTACTTCTAAAGTGAGCTCATCAGTTTCATTAATGCCACTGATAGGCTGACTCCCCTTGGCCCATTCAGATTTGGTCAGGCTTAGCACTAGGAGTCCGGAAGGTGCCGGGCCATCACTGGCTCTTGTTGGGGCATGTGCGCCCTCTGCTGGCTGCTCAGATGGGAACTGACTGTTCTGGGAGTTTCTTTTACTTTTCCAGGTTGGGTTTTTTTTGTTTTTTGTTTTGTTTTGGCTTTTCACTGTTATACAGTGAATCAGATATTTGCAGTGAATGAAAGTTTGTAGCGTCATACTGAGTATGGCAGTTAGTTGTTTGTATTTGGAAATAAAGATTTTTTTTTCTTTTTCTTCTTCTTTTTTTCTTTTTTTGGTGTGTTTTTTGCTAAATAGATTGCCCTGGTAGACATGTAAAGCCTGTGTTACTTCACTTTTTGAGGTTCTAAAGTGCTTAAGTTATATCACTGTGAGTCACATTTTTGTTGCTTTTATATTCTGCTTTGCTTGATTATATTTAAGAAGAATTCTTGCTTGACAAGTTGGGAATGGAACTTAAGAGAGGATAAGCCAGCCGGGCTCGGTGGCTCAGCCTGTCATCCCGCACCTCTGGGAGGCTGAGGAGAGTGGATTGCCTGAGCCCACGAGTTCGAGACCCGCCTGGGCAGGCGAGACCTCATCTCTACAATAAATCAAAAAATCAACCGGGCGTGGTAGCGCGTGCCTGTAATTCCGGCTACTCGGAAGGCTGAGGCGGAAGGATGGCCGGAGCCCAGCAGGTCGAGGCTGCGGTGGCCGGGAGCGGCCACTGCACTCCAGTCCGGGCGACAGTGAGACTCCAACTCAAAAAAAAAAAAAAAAAGAGGATAAGCCTTTGAAATTTTGAAATATGACCCTTTGTCTGTAATAGATGTGGGAGGTGTAGTTTTCACTTGCTTCGCCCCTGAGAATGAGTGTGTATTTACATCCTAATGCCTTATGAAGACATTTCTGGTTTCCTTGCAAGCGATATTAAGCCGTGCACCCTACAGACATTGAGAATGCTAGCTTGAGTGAAGCTTTTTCGTTTGTGTGTTTTGCTTGCAGTTGTTGTTTATAGAGTGTAAAATGTTGAAGGGACATATCGTTGATGGTCTTATTCCCAAGGACACGGAACTAAACTATCCAAGGACAGTTACAGAGGGAGAGCTCAGGCCTCTCTGTCATTGCTTGGGTGGAAAGTATCCTTGGGAGCTAGCAGTGAAGACCTGGGCTATGATGAATTTGTCTTACAAGATAGCAACAATCTTTGTTGACAAGGTTCCGTCTAGGTCTTTATGATAATTACGTGGGTATAAGTGATTTCTGTCTATCTCTCAAATTAAATGACTTGTCCGTGTTAATTTGGTATTTGTTGTGCAGAGAGGACAGTCTAGCCCCTTACTGTTCTTTTGTCGTGCATTACAGATTTCTCTAATTTGTAAGCCAGAGCCATTAAAATTTCCCAACCAGCCACATACAACATGTAATGATCAAAGAACCTAGGGTTAGGGAAGGGGAGAGATGTCATCTAAGTTTTTTTTTCTTCTCTCGGTTTCCCCTCGTTCTAATTTTAGATTTCAGCTACCTTAAAATTTGTTGAGAATAAATGATGTAAGTTCTTACATACCAGTTTTTACTTCCTTTGACACAACATATTAATAGGTCCGATAACTAAGAATGAGTGCATTCTGACAAATGCTGCTTCGTCCCTGTTACATCCGTTAGAATGTCATCTGCCTTGGAATCCCAAGTGCACGTCTCTCCTGTTACCACCTCGTCTTCAATGAGATCGTGTTGGGTGCTGCTTCTCTGGGCTTCCTCCTTGCCATACACGTTTTACTGAGACATAGCATTGTGCTTCCTGCTTAGATTTTTGGACGTCTAAACTCTTACGTCCAGAATAATGTCCAGCACGTGGTACACAGACGGCACCCGGCAAATATTTATATCCCTATGTTACGTGTTTTAGACGTCTTTCGCCCCTGTTCGGGCGATAATTTTTGCAAAGTTCAGGATGGAACATTGTGGTCTGTAGACAAACACTCCACGCAGTGCAGTTTATCTTCTGGCATCCTTCGGATAGGCTGAGGCCGTTTCTCTCGGCTCCTTTCATTCTTCTCCTTTCTCTTTCTGCTCCCTGACCACCCTTCCCTTTGCCTGCCTTCCTCCTTCCTGTGCGCTCCCACCTTCTTCACTTGACTGAGTCTTGCTCTTAGAGCCACCTGTTGGGAGGCTTCTCTTGAACACTGCAGCGTGGAGCCGTTCAACCACAAACCTCACCTTCCTCTGACAGTGACCAGAGCTACAGGCTGGTTGGGTTTGAGGAGTTTGGCCCTGTTTACCTGCCAGTTGGGTGACTGTGGGCTTATTCTCTTGTCGTTGATCTTGAAGAGCAGGCTTGGCTCAGAAGTCATCTCTCTTCTCTGTATCTCCTGGCTAGCAGTCTTCCTACTCTTTCTTTGCTCTGGAAAGTGGTTGGAACTCTGGGCCATTTCCCCGCCCCCAATTTCTCAGCAGTGTGTGTTTAGGAACTGTGGGCCAATTGCTTTCAGTGCTAAGGCTAGAGAAATGTTCGTGGAATATGTTACAGATACATACATGAGTGACGCTTGGAGTATCTTCCATTTGGGGTTACAGATGTCACTCACGTATGTGTGTTTATGTGTATATGATGCTTACGTGTCTTCAACTATGTGTACACTAGGTGGAAGGTTTTCATGACCCCCCCCTTATTCTTTTGGTTTTTGTGTGGTCTTGAGTATCATATCAAGTATCTGTGTTTTCTTTAAGAGGCGATCATTGTTCTACTCTTGTTAGTTGTCCACTTAGCTGGAAAGTTGAGGCTATCGCTTATATGACATGGTGCTACAATATATAGTTTTCCTGAATAGACAACTGCGTGCCTGTGTAGATGCTCCATAACAAGCATAACACTAAACCATGTCCTCTGTTTTCTGTTCCGCTGTGGCGGATTCCGTTTTGTCCTTTTCATTTTTTACATTTACGGTCCCTAAGACTCTGTTAGAAATAGAGGTAAGTGAGCAGCAGACAATTTGATAATGAAAAGTGATTTATGTGGTGAAATATGGCTGAGGGTTTTCTTAAAAATTGCCAGTACATTCCCGAAAATTTAACTGGGCAGCGGAGTTTTACTCATTTGATGCCCTCTCTGCTACAAACCGGCCAGAAATGTCAGCGAGCTCCTTCCCTGGGAGAATAGGCACCACACTCTCTCCTGCAGTTCAGTCTTGTCCTGTTTCCAGCAGAGCTTGAACAGAGAGTGTGTGGGCAGAAGGGCCCTTTTAAAATGAACAAACTGAGTCAGGCTCTCTGAGCTTGCTGTTGGATTCTGAGGTGACTTCATTCTTGAGCTAGAGTAGAGAGAGACGGATGCTTCAGAGCAGTGGACCAGTGGGTCTGATCAACGAGATGCAGCCTTTCACAAAACTCCGGGACTGTGGGACTTGGGGACACCATTGTTTATTAGAGGAACCTACTTGGTGATGTGAAATTAATTTCTTTGAAACAACCAGCCTTCATTAGTGGAGATGAGCACAGGCTAGGCCTAGCATGCTGCCAGAAAAAAGTTTCTCTAACCCATGAAATGTTAATTATCTGGAAGGGCCTTGAAGATCAACAATTGCTTCTCTCTCTAAAAATCCTCTTAAGTAGGTTGGATCTAGTAATAATGTACCTTTTGTTATCTACGGGGTTTCCTGGGTCTGTTGGAGTTGTAGCTTATGTAGTCTTACAGAGCTATGCTTGTCACTTAAACTGGGTACCCATATCCCTGGTTTGTTAGAATAATCAGTGGCATTTTTTTTTTAAAAATAGAGAATGCTCGACTCTCCTCTGCTGAATTCAAGCACTGTAGGAGAGAGAACCCAGGAATCTGGTTTTTGTGTGTGTGTGAGTTTGAGTCTTACTCTGTTGCCCAGGCTGGAGCGCAGTAGCATGCTCACAGCCACCACAGCCTCGACCTTCTGGGCTCAGGTGATCCTTCCTCCTCAACTATCCAAGTAGCCAGAACTACAGGCACACGCTACGATGTCCAGCTAACTTTTTGATTTATTGTAGATTTGAGGTCTCACCACGTTGCCCAGACTGGTCTCGAACCCCTGGGCTCAAGCATTCCTCTCACTTTGGCCTCCCAAAGTGCTGGGATTACAGGCTTGAGTCACCACACCCAGCCCACAGGAATCTGTTTTTAAGAAAAGTCTCATTGGTGATTCTTAGGATCCATAAGGTTTCTTGGCTGCAGAGTTGAATTTGGGGGGGCATTTATTTCCCCTATGCCTGTCCTGATCCTTCCTTTCCGGCTACTAGTATGGCAAAAGTATTATTTCTGTCTGCTTTTGATACCTTGACATGCATTGCAGGATGACCTTTTTCACTTTTGCGTGACAAACGGTTCTGTTCTTTTGAAGAAGTAAACTTTCGAAGGCATGTGCTGTTTCTTCCAAGGCCACACAAATCTTTAGTTGCCTTGGTTGCGCTCAGTCCTTACAGACTCAAGCTACAACAAAAATATGAACTAGGGTAGACAGCATGATGACAGTGTTATTCACAGAAAGCCAGTGGCAAGTTACTCATTAGAGGTAAGTTGAGTGATTTCAGGGTTCCCCTCAGTCCTTCAGGTCTCTAGGGGACCCTTGTACAAATTGCTGATTCAGAAAATCATTACTTTGGTGGTTCAAGTGGTACTTTAGTGGCCTTAAAGAGTTATTTGACACACCTCCCCAAACAGCTAAGTTATTCCCATGATTATGTTGATTAATTGCACACTCTGTGGAATTAGCGCTATTTTCAAGGCAAGATTTTCCCGTATTCGCAAAATAACGCATAAAACTCCTGTGCTTTAATTTGATGATGTGTATGCTTCTCCTAAGCGTGATGCTGCGTAAGGGGCTGATGTTGGCTGTGGCTGTCTAGGGTGTGCGAAGTGATCTAAGACAGTATTTTTATTCTGCGCTGAAAAGGTAGTCCTTGATGTACCAGAGGACTTTGACTCAAAATGCTTCTCAGTTCAGACGTTTTCATCCCTCCAAGAACTTGAGAACTCTTGGGCATTCTGAATTGAGTTAATATTATTTGGAGGAGAGGACAGCAGTAAAGAGAAGGCAGGTGGAATAATGTTTGTTGCTGCAGCAGGTAGTGATAACACATCTAGAATATTCCAAAGAGAGGTGGCGTATTGTAGAACAGAGCCGTGCTGGTGCTGGAGCTGGAAGTCTGTGCTCTAACTCTCTCTGTTCATGCCTTACGGCCTCTTCAGCTGTATAAGGACTAGGGTTAGGGTTCTTAATTTCAGGGACTTCATCTCTAAAAACAGGGACTGAAGTGTCCATTTAACAAACTCTTGGGGTGTGCTGTCTTAAGTAATGTCGTTAAATTTGCATACTCCGTAGCGTTCTACAAGAGCAAGTCTGTGTTGGAGAATTGCATATAGATTCTGAACCATGGGCAGACCCCCAAAGGGAAGAGTTTTGGGGACCCCGGAAGACCTTATCCGGGATGTTAGGACCCTCGCAGTTTTACAGGGAGTGTGCGGGGACGACAGGAGGTGAATCAGTGCTGACATGCAGCCCTAAGTCATTTCCATCAGGATGAGAGCTGCAGGCTATTACTGAGTGTTCTGTTTTTGTCACTAGGGGAACATCCGCGAGGGTTAACGCCAGTCCTTTCCAGAAGGATGGTTACCTGCCCGTTTCCGGTGATCCTTGCCACATGCAAGCCATGTGCCTCGTCACCTCTTCCTCCATTTGTCTTTCTGTTCCCAGTTTAGGAAGAGGGAGAGGAAGGGGATTTCCCAGATTGTAGGATGACTGGTTTATTGACTGGAATTGAGTTGCAATTCATTTAGTAGGAAATTTATTATAAATTTAGATGTTTGAAGGCTATGGATGAAGACACAGTTGTCCCTGTAGAGTAAGATTCTATAGGAGAGAATCAGTGCTTTCTCTGAAATTTTAGAAATCAAAAGAATAATGCCAGGTTCTGCTTTCTTATAAACCAGACCTCCCTTGGAAACTGGGATCAGAGATAAATCAAGTTAACCAACCGGTCAGAACAATAAAGATGCATCTGTATGTCCACACATTTCCCTGGGAAGTAGAAGCCAATAGAAACATCACCAAATATACAGTCTAAAAATTTTCAGATCAATTCGAATAAGATAGAATTCAATATTTGAACTTAACATCATTTATTTGATAGGACACCACCAACCTATTAACCCAACACATTCTTCATGCTAAGTTTTTAAGAAGTGTAGTCGTTCTTAAAATTCCTTAGGACTTGTATTAATAGATTTAAAAAATGATGGCGTCAGGTATGTATGTTCAAATAAGTTTGGGAAACATGTTAAACTAAGTTAAATGTCTTCACTGCAGGACTTCTCAGAGCCTTTACCATGCTAAGACACAGTGTAAATTTCTGGGGAAAGATAGCTTGTAACATTTCCTAGGTTCTTGGAGCTAAGCCTCCCTTTTGATTTCTGGAGTCTGTTGTGGATTATGATGCTATAGAAGTTACTTGTGAGCAATGCTGGGTTGTACTATATCATACATGATATATTATATACATTATGTATATTATATATTATACATCTGTTTTTCCTTCCACCCTTCTTTAATATAAAGTCATAGTCTTCATATAGGGCATGTGTAGAAATGCAGCTTTCTGCCATGTTTTTTGTTCATTAGTTGTCTTGAGTTAACATGGAGATGGTGGCAGTTTATTGTGAAAGGTCACAAATTCCGTGTGTGTCATTTGTACAGCTCTAAAGTACCTAGAGACCTTTTAGGAATAGAATACCATGTAAATGTAAATTATCATCGCCTATAAGACACTTTCATTAATTTCACATCAGATTCATGAGTGTTTTGAGCTCAGGGAATTTGAGAGTCTTCAATACTGGGCCTCTAGTTTCTACTTTTTTTTTTTTTTCAAGCATTTAAACACCAGCAGCATAGAATAGTGCTAAGAGCCCAGGTCTGGGAAACGACAAATGGCCACGGTTTGAGTCCTGGTTGTGCTACTTGTGCCTGTGTGACCGTGGGCGATTTTTGTGTCTCGGTTTCCTCATCTGTAACACAGTGTTGATACCACCTGTACTCCCGGGTCGTTGTGCAGACCGGATACATCAGACACCATGGAGCCCTGTGGACAGTGGTTCACACTTGATAAGGACTCAACTATCTTATCTGGGCAGAGGAGGAAGAGGCAGGCATGGAAGAGATGAAAGGACTGTAAAGAAAATCGCCTTCCCTGTGTAGTCAGAACTACTGAAAACATCGTCGTTTCATGAAGTAGCCCTTGCGGTGATGCGTGTTTTGAAAAAGAAACTCATGGGGACGGGGACAAATGTATTCTGAGTCAAATATGCTTATGGTGAGTTCCCTAGTCTGACGCGAGGGAACAAAGGGCTCGTTTTTCAGTGCCCAGAATGAGGATTAACAGGGAGGCAGCCTTGCCTGGTATTGTCCTGCGGCATCAGATAATTTTTCATTAAGGCTTTTCATGATGATGTATTCCACCATCCGGCCGCATCTATTTCAGTGGTGGGTGAGACACCTACCATTTATATATAATTTTAGAGTGGCCTCTTGTGAAGGAAAGAGTATACATCCAAAGGTGACCCTGTTATTAGCCTACTGGTCAACCACCAGCAGGATCATCTCTGTCCGAACTTATCTCCAGAAATCATTTCATTGACAAGTTGCTCTTGTCTGTCTCTAGCTCGTTCCATGTGGCTTAGAGCTGTCCAGGGGCAGTGATCCGCCAAAGGGGATCCTTCTTGGAAGTGTCCCTGTGAATGGAATGGATTTACGAGACCATTCTTTTCCTTCCTGTGACATTTTCATCGTCATCCAGTACCCCCACGCTAGGATACGGTGGATACATTGGGAGAAACAGCAGAAGCCAAATGGCAAATAATCTAAGAATATAAACATATTAAATTTGGAATGCTGTAGATATTGGTTAACCGTGCCGCCGTCAAAAAAAGAGCACATTTTCGGTTCCTTCTTGGGACAGCAAGATAAAAGATGATTGAGCAGATCAGCAAAAATATCGACCTTACAAAAAAAAGTTGCTTATATTTCCTCCTTAGGTTAGTTTTTCCAGGGCAACAGAAGCCAGCGAACCCTTTCTCGATTGCCCTTCGGTGCCATTTTTAATCATCAAATTTAAATATAGGTGACAGCAGCGGACGGGTCTGATTTGGACAGAACACATGTTGACTTTCTGGACTGTTTGCTCACTGTAGACACCGACTCCTTCTTGAGACGGGGCTGCGTGTTCATCTCCTTTGTCTCCAGAAGGCTTGATTGACGGACGTGGTGTCTGCTCATTTACAGCGTTTTTCTTGTTTAATTTAAAAAAAGATGTGACATAGTATTACACGTTCCTTGTAGACATCGCTTCTGCAGAAGAAAGTTGTTTAGCCAATATGTCGCCTTAGTTTATGGAATCCTCTGTGTAGCTTTCACTCAGCCCTCTGCGGACGCCATTAGGTCACATCCTTCGTCTCATGCACGGCAAATCATCACCAGCAGCAAAAATTTCACGTTTGGTCTTTTTAGGTGTCAAAACGAGTCAGACGCCTGACAAGATCTGTTTCTGGTATGTATTTCAGGTCCCCCCCCCCACCTTTTAGTTTTTAAAATATGGACAACAGGACTCCATGCAGGAAAAGACTTGAGCGATTAATGCTACCCTTATGCCTCTTTTGAGTAGTTTTAGCCATGGGGCTTGGCACTGCCACCATTGTCTTTGTGTCAAAAAATACCCGCAGCGGCTGTCGCATTCTAGGACTGGAGGGTTGTCTCGAAAATTCCGCAGTGAGCGCGCGCTGGGTTTGTTCATCACTGCTATCCCTTTTAAATGTTGGAAAAACAGGATCTTGAGCTCTGTCAAGCCCCACCGTGGCTGTGGGGATGGGGGAGGTTGGTGGCTAAGAATGGAGGAAGGAAGAGAGAAGCTGTCCGTGCCAGCCCGCTGGTGTCAGTGACAAAAATCCATGCCTGCCATAGAGGAAGCACAGATATTTGGGAGCTTTGTGTTCACGAGCTCAGAGAGTCCCTCACGGATCTTCCCCAAACGTGTTATCAGCGCTCTCGAAAATTTTATGATTGGGAACAAACGTGCCAGTGGATTTTAAGCAGAAAATCAGCATCAAGACCATAGCTAATTTTTAGTGGAGAGTTGACTCAAAAGCTTCCCCCCCCGAAAAAAAAATCAAGGTGTCATTTAAAAATGGCTGCTTTTTATCATGACAGATGATAGGAATCGATCTCTTATGTTTGAGGAGGTACGTGGGTTTTATCCACAGTCCCTGATTATTTTGTTCCTAAACAGGGGTTCAGGCTCTGAGGGCAGATTTATAGTTGAATTTGGAAACAAAAAGATGTAATAAAGTTAAAGGCTTACACTATCAGGATGAAATGTGTTCGCTCATGGTCTCTGGAGCGATCTGTTTGATGGTAAAAGTGGATGCTACAGATGAAATCTTTACAAGGAGCATAATCCTAAAAAAAAAAAAAAGAAAAAAAAAAAAAGGGCACCTCCCAGCCTCCTGCTGGCTGTGCTGCCTCTTTGGTACCTCGCAGACTTCGACAGAGTCCTGGACGGGTGCCCATTGATGTCATGGAAACACTCAAATTACTGAGAATGATTCATGTCTATGCTGGTCTCTTATCCTCCCCCACACAAACAGGAGTAGATTTTTAACCCTGACAACTTGTAATTTGCAGTGGGTTTATTTTTGTATCTGGATAAATATTTTTTAACAAGCAAAATTAAGATTAAGCAGTCTGTATCTGATATGATAGTAAAGAGTGCTGGATCCATGTAGCCAAGAGTACTTCGGGGACTCTGCAGCCGGAATTCATATTCTTCTCATCTCTCCTTCCACCCTCTCCCTCTCTCTCTCTCTCTCCTTTGCGCTCTCTCTCTCTCACTCTCTCTCTCTCCCCCCCTCCCCCCCACCCCCCCATCTTTATTATTTGCTCTGCCTTTCCAGCTTTAAAAACAGTGGAAGGAATAGCCCCAACTTATAAGTGAGACAAATCCTGGCAGGAAAATTCCCCTCTCCAGTTCCGTGTGCTGGTGTCAGTGAGTTGGGCGATGATGCTGGGTGGTGAAAATCTCCAGGGGATAGCTTCAGGAACTCCTCCTAGAGAAAAACAAATAGATGGCCTTTCTTCCTCACACCGTATTTTACAGTTCAGTCTTTGGAAACGATCAAAACAGGGCACGAGGTGTTCGGTTTCCCACAAAGTCAGAGCAAATTCTACTTGATGAATCTTTCTGTCTTTCCATCTGTATGCCTGCCTACCCACCTACCTATCTGCCTGCCTGTCTGCCGCCTCTCTACCTGTGAAACAAGTGAATGTTGTGTTAAGACACATTATGTGATGGCTGTATTGAAGTTTGTTTGGATGCCAGAGATCAGGAAGGACAGGCACCCTTTGACAGCTCATCAAGGTTGAGCCTTTTCTGTTAGTCTCCCATTTGTCGAGTGAAGTTCAAGAGTACAAGTAGCTTGAATTTGACTCACACAGATAAGTCAGTCTGTCTGTGTGGCCATTCACACTGCTTATACAGGTAAATGTGTCTTGCCCTCAATGTAAAAGCCTCATACCGTGAAAGTTATTCTCTTAGATTTCCCGAGACGGACAGTCTGTGTGATGGTGTCTTGTTTCACTGAAATGGAAACGGATATGGGCATTGATTTTATACTTTGCCCTGAACGCCACACCAGAGATGGAGGGTGGTGGGTGTTTGCCCAAGGTCGAGATTCGTTGAAGCCAGTAGAAAAGTTAATACTGGAAGCGAGAGGGTTAATGTGATGACTCAGGTTTCGCTTTCTTAGAAAATCACTGTCCATTATATATAACCTAATCTTATATGCCAGTTGCCCTTTCAACCAGATACAAGATTTATATAACATTGCCATTGACCTAAAAGTTAAATAGACTGCTGTTACTTTTAGGATTTGTATTCACTTGAGTCGAGGGGAGAAAATTTGCAGGTTGTAAACTTTAGAAGGAGATTTGTTCAGCCTCTAAACTACAAGTTTTGAACTTTCCCATTGGAAAAAAGACTAGTCCTGTGTATAAAATGCAATGCACCATAAAGCTCTAGTCTCAAAGAAAGAAATACCTATCAGTTTTGTGCTGGGTGAGGTCCTGGACTGCCTCCCTAGCCCCTTTTAATGCCTTAGTATGGGCAGTTTTCTGTGACGATTGTTCATGTGTCACTGTCTGGACTCTACTGCTTAGATCTCTTATAATGTGGTTTCACAATCTTCTCTGCCGATTATTAGGGACTAAACATACTTTAAAAAGAAGCAAATGAGCAGCCTCGATTTTGTTCTTAGATGTGGCCAAACAGCATGGAAGGCTCTCCGTGTGTCTACAGAGCAGTCTACAGGTGGAAATTGGGTTGTTAGCAAGGCAACAAGACCTCCACATCCCATGATCCCTTGGCCCTGCTGGGTCTACTGGTGGAATTGGAAGCTGTGTTCAGAGTGGGCAATTTTTCAAAGACCCTGTTTCCCAAATGGAAATTCCATCATCATCTTGATCATGATGGGATTTACTCCTGGGAAAGGGAATAGAAAAAAAAAAAAGAGAGGGGGAGAGAGAGAGACTCAGAATTTTGAATAGTTTCTTTGCTGAATTCACCATCTGGAGAGCCTGTGATTGATTAGCTTTGGCCTCACCATTAAGTGTCAATATAATCAATGGGAATTACTAGACTAGGGTCATTACATAGATAATTTGCCTGCTGTGTAAATAAAAATGAAATTGTTTAAATCTTGTGAGGGAGAAAGAAAGTGAAAATAAGGAATGACAATTTGTTTGTTAGAGAAAGTGGAGGCCATTGGAATGACAGTTTTTGGAAGTGTGGAGCAGTTTGGCTAAGAATAGGAATGAAGGATATTTTTTTCCAGTTTATCATAGCCAGAGTGAGGAAGTGTTATTCCCTCTCTTGCTTGCATACATTGCCAGTAGTGCCTACTTTACGTATGTAAACACCAGGGAAGAGAAGTAGATGTCTGTTACCTGGAGGAGATTTTTTGAAAAGGAAAAACGCAATTTACACTTTTTTGTTGTTTCTCTTGGCAGGTAAAACAGAAAGGGGCTCATACTCATCTTATGGGAGAGAATCAAACTTACAGGGTTGCCACCAGGTAAGTGAGAATCTCTGTTGTGGAAGGGTTGAGACGCTGAGCCTGGCAAATCAGTTTGTTTTCTAAATCGTATAATGCATTTTAAACTGTGACACTCAGAGGCACTGGTGGAAGGTCTGAGGCTGCCTCTCTCTTTAAGGAACGAAATAACACAGGGCTTAGGACTAATGAACACCTCATCTTTAAATCGCTGCCGTCTCAGAACCACCTTCGCTGGTTTGTTTTTAATTTTTAGTCCATCAGCCGGTGCCAGTGGCACTGTTTGTAAACCAGCCATGTCGGGGAAAGTGGTTCTATCAAAAGAGTTTATTTGCAATTGAGAACTTAAGAATTTCTTCTGCAGGCAGTCCTTGGCGGAGGCATGTGTCAGACCCTGGGTTTCGGGTGGCTCTTGCCCTAAATTATAGTTTTCTTAGGGACTGTATGATGTGTGTGAAAACAGGGTTGTACTGAGGGGTAAAAATGTCTGTGAAAATATGATTTGTTGTCCCTTTTTGTTTCTGAATTGTTTTTGGCTGGAAGTCAAGGCCAGCAGGCTAACAGCAAAGCCGTCTCAGGGGAAGCAGGCGTGAGCTAGAAAAATAAGAGTCCTTTAATTAAATAATAAAATGCCAGTGTAATGCAGAGGTATAGCAAGTGTGTGTTTGTGTCTCTGTGCACCCTGCATTTGTGTACTCTTAACTCTCCAGAGAGACCCCATTTCTAAAAATACTAGCAGTAGCTAAAATGTGAGCTTTGTTTCAAGACAATTGAGTTTTTATAGATGCTTTCTTTTTCATTTCAGTATCGGTATTCGTCATATTGAAAATATTTTTTTAAACGTATACGTTCTCTTGATAGCTGCGTTAGTTTCTTGCTTCGGAAAACTCTTGATAGAATTTAATAATCCTCTTTAATATTCTAGGCTCGTTACTGTTTTATTATTCCCCAAAACAGAATGTACCTTTTTTTTTTTAAATGTCGAAAAGGGGATGCTTACTTTCTTGAACTCTTTTGCTTTTCTATTTCTTTTTTAAATGATAGGAGGCCAAAAAAAATTTTTTTTAAATCACAACCTATTTAATATATCCCCAAAGCAGGTAAGCAGACTTCATTTTTGTAATTAAATGGAACCTTGGAGGAAAATTTCCTTTGCATATCCGACATCTAAAGGTAGAGTTCTGGTTGGGTGGCTGTTGCTGTTTTTTTCTTCCCTTGTATATATTTGCGTTTGTAAAGTTGACTCTCTTGGCCCAGCCACGCATTCAGTCATATTCGGCATCCAAAAGATTCGTTGGGATGAGGTGAAGGGTGCTGGGTTTAGAACTCCTGCCGGAGCGTAGTTGATGGCAGTTTGTTTGGAAAGAATTCTGCAGGAAAGAAATTTACAGCCATTCCAGCGCAACGGAAACATCTTTGGAATGTGAGTGCAAATGTTCGGGCGAGATAGCCTGGGCGACGAGCCTCGGAGGGCTGTGTCTCTGGTGTAAAGCTCTCAATTCCTGCCGAAGAGTGTGTTCCTGTGGCTCTGGTTTCTGAGGGTCAAGGCGGAGGTCATTAGCGTTTTGGGGAGAAGAAAGTTGACAACATCCTTCCTTTTTGCAGATGGTCATGGCAGAGGTCTCTGTTTTCACTGGGCCCCTTTTGCTGGTCATTGAGAGAATAGGCTTCCTCGCCCCTGTATCCTTTCTTCCTAATAGGAATTGGCGTGATTCCTCACAGACACAAAGATTTCCTCTGCTGAGTAAGCGTGAGGCCCCTTAACTTGTGAAAGCATCACCCAGACCGCGCAAGTCTGTGTGTGTGCAGAGCACAGACAGACCCTCCTTTCTCCGTTTGCGGGGAAATACTTCCCTCGAGTGAAACCGAAGTTTGTTTTTGCAAACACAAGGTGAGAAGGGGAAAGGGGCCGAGGGGGGAATACAGGTGGACGGACGCGCGATGGATGAATTTCTGGGCCTTGGGAGGTCCGTTCAGAGACATTCGTGTCCAGGGAAATTCTTTTGTATCCAGGAATATGATTGCCTGTGCTTTTCTTTAAAAGCCTTCGTGATGTGGCTGGGGAGTGCGGAGATGCCTTCGTTCTTGTTTCTGTTTTCCTGGTTTGGAGTCTGGCAAGGGTCGACCGTCTCTGCGCTTAGCATGGTCTCAGCAGTCTCCCTCAGCAGTGTGATGGCTTAAGGATAAATAAAAGCGAAATTTTGGAAATTCCCTGATAGGGGCAACAGGGGCTGGGGAGGAAAAAGTGTCTGTTCGTAGTATGAATTTCTCTTCTCTGTGAAATTTGAGAACAGTACAGACCCTAGTGTGTCTGACAGTGTGTCAGTTTCTCTTGTGCCGAATTGTTTGAATCCCGTCTACACCACCAGCTATGCAGACCAAAAAGCAAGGCACAGTCTCGGGATCTTGGGCTTCAAGTCTCAATAGCAGATCCCAGCTGAAATGATTCCCCACTGTGTGACAAGGTGAGTGACTGTTGTGGAGGGGAGGCTTTTGTTTTCTTCTGTTGACGACTTGACCGAGGTGCTGGATAGAAAGCCTTTCGATGATGTGTCCTAAGCAGCCCCAAAAGCTGCTTTATCGTGTTGTAACAGTGTGTATTCCGTGGACGACAGAGATGAGCAGTGTTATTTGGGGACGTGCTTGTTCCAGAGCCAGTAGCCTTTTGTCTGGTGTGGAGACACAGTGGTCATAAGCAACAGGTAGTAAAATGCTGTCCTGGAGGCAGAAATTATTAATGTGACCTGGATGTTATTTTTTAAATGCATCAAGTTGAAAAGCAGATATCTATCCGTTATGTTTCTCTTAAGGAATAAGCACTGAAAGTAATAGACATGTGACTTTAAAAAATGGATAGTTTATCAGAATAAACAAAAGCCAGCGGGTTCTTTATGATCAATGAAGTTGTTTTCGTTAAAACTTGTAGTGGTATAATATGAATTCATCAATGCACTTCCAAGTGACAGTACCAGAAGTAAACATGGTAAACATGTGAGACTTTTGAAATTGTGTAGAAAATAAACCAACAGATAACACAAGTGGCCAGATGAACTTTTTTTGTTTTTTTTTTTTTACATTCTCACTAAGTATGGCAAAACTAATTTAAATCAAATCGGGGTACGGAAATCTCACCCAGGCTTACCGTGTTCTTGCCAAATTGCAACCTCATACTACTTTTAACTGGCAGAGAAAATAAAATTTATAGTGGAAAATCTGACAGAAACGAAAATGAGTGGGCACAAAGTTTTTTGCATGATGGTCCAGCCTTAATACTGTCACAGCCAATCGCTAATACCTAATGGACATCGCTGCAGAAGGCAGGAGGGGCAAATGTCGCCTGCTTTTGGCCTTTTTTGCTCCTTTGAGTAAGATTTTTGGCGAGCTGCAAACTTTTTAAATATTTTACCAAACTTACTGCTTTTGATGAGATTATAGCAAAGATTATAACAAACGATTGTTATCAGGGGATAGGCGGTGTCCCTATCAGTGGAAGTTTAGGATTGTTGATCAGAACTTGTTTGTATTTTCTTTCTTCGATGTAGCCCGAGCCTAAAGCCATGGTTTTATTACTAGTATCCTATGGGCAAGATGGACGTGTGTGTGTGTGTGTGTTTGTGTGTGTGTTTTATAGAACGCTGGATCCTATCTGAAGCCAATCAAATTAGAATCTTGTGAGTTGGGCCTGTGCTTTTCAGTCAACTCCCTAGCTGATTGGAATACACAGCTAGGTTTGTGCATTTCCCAGAATGTTCTGTAGAATTATGCTGTATTTTTAATAATGTATGCTCAAAACCTGGCATTATTAAAAACGATCATGAAAAAGCTTTTGGACCATTGGCAATAATTTGATTATTCGAGGCATGGAGATACATTGCATATGAACTTCCTGTAAAAGGCAGTGAACATCGGTGGTAGATTGGAAATCAACAAGATGCCTTGAAGTCTTGATGCAGAATTTCACGACAGAATGTCCAGTTCATGTCTTGTTTTCTCTGTTGATGTCTAGAGCTAAACCTTATCCACATTCTTTTCGTTTCTGAGTAAGTTATCAAATAGGGCTATACTTAACAAAGTGAATGGTGTTTAGATCTTGAAACCGACCGATGGACTCTAGATGAGACCTAACCTAGGAGAATATTGTTAAGTCACAGAAACTTTGAAACTGGAGGAAATGGATTTTCTCTGTATGTCACTTAGTTCGCCCATAAACTTGCTTACTTTTGAATCATTGAAATTAAACATGTAGTTGATTCTGAAATGAATTACACCTTTAAGAGTTTTTTCCCCTTGTTTTTATGTTTGTAACAGAAGGCATTACAAATGACTTAATTCTAAAACTTTTGGCTTCCATAAGTTTTTCTTATCTAAAGTCAAAATAGAACAGGTACAAGCAAAAAAGGTACACGGTTTTTTCGTCTAATATGAAAATGACAATTTAGGCCTTGTGCAAGCAGAAATATGTACTGCTCTTTAATTTGATGCGATGCTTAAACGTTTGTTCTTAGTGTTCCGTGAGTAAGTTCAGCTCCTATGAATTCCTCTCCAATGCAGGGCTTTGTTGTACTCTGCCTGAACATCCTGCTTCCCCTTCGTAATGCTTTTCTGATTTTGCCATCATCTTTGTGTCTCTTGAATGCTGGTTTCCGCAGGAGTCTGTAAACTGCTGGAAGGCGGGGGTCATGTTTGCTTTATCTTCCACCGTGTACTATGTGCCTAGCAGGGA
Source organism: Carlito syrichta (assembly GCF_000164805.1). Lineage (NCBI taxonomy): Eukaryota > Metazoa > Chordata > Mammalia > Primates > Tarsiidae > Carlito > Carlito syrichta. Next base: position 609,926 of record NW_007245663.1, on the reverse strand, counting down.
GAGAGTTGTGACCTGTTTTCACAAAATTGTGACCCAGTGTTCATTGCCTCAGTATCACTTCTGGAAATCAACTTGAGGAAGTAAAGACTGGATAGCAGTGTATGTGCACCACACCTCGAGCGTCCTTTTTATGCCTGTGAAAGCCAGACATGGAACACCATCTCAGCAGAAGTCATTTGGAGGCCCTTCTGACCTGCCGTGGTGCCCTGGAAGGACACCGAGGTCACACCATGGAGACACACTCGCTCCAACATTCAAGGGACTGAATTTGCACCTGGTGGCTTCACTGTCGTAGGCCTGTGCCTCGGGAAAGGCGTGAATAAGGGAATGGTAGCTGTCCTTTGTTGCTGGTGGATGTGTTATTGGAACCAGAGATCAAATGGCCTGAACATTTGATCATCCCAGAGTGAACAGTGGGGCAGGATATTTTAAATCACGACGGTCTCAGCCATCACAGAGCCTTGCAACTGTGTCCCCATGCACAGCTAGCTCGTTCATTTTCAGGGAGCTGCGATGGGTATCCTCTTCTGTCAGAAGCCACCCAGCAAACCCAAAGGGAGAATGGGTCCGTTCTTTCATTGCGTTGGTTAAGAAGTACAGATTCGGTGGCTCAGCCTGTAATCCCGCGCCTTTGGGAGGTGGAGGTGAGTGGATTGCCTGAGCCCGCAGGTTTGAGACCCGCCTGGGCAACTTGGCGAGCC